>NC_060169.1:2636532-2641402 GCF_021292245.1 Micropterus dolomieu | reverse complement strand
GCAGTGTCGACCTGACTAGCCAATCGTGGCCCTCCCTGAAACTGAGCGGCGTGTTGTTGTACGCCGCTGGTAGTGTGACTCTGTATGGATGGCAATGAAATATCGACAATACTGGACGGATTGTCATGAAGCTTTGTACAGACATTCATATTCCCCAGAGGACGAATCTTACTGACTTTACATCCGGCACTACGATGAAGTTCACGTTTGTTGGTTTAGTGAAATTTCTTGTTCAGGAGTGAAAGGATTACTTACTTAAGTAGAAGTATAGCGTTATAGAAATCCTCTGTTAGAAGAAAAAGGTCTGCATTCAAGTAAACAGGTGTTAGCATCAAAATCTTTACTTAAAGCTGGACTTGAATGTTGTTCCATTCAAGCCAAACATGTTCACACAATGCTGATTAAATCACCAGCAGGTAAATCTCTCAGAGTTCCAGTGTACCTGAGTTTTCCAGTCTGGTGTCTGGGGAGATTTTCACTAGCGAAGTGATGTCCTCACCACAAACACGGCCGTATGGGTTGATTGTGCAGCAGCTTATTACAACCCATATTTAAGTTTTTAGTTAGGCCGTGACTTCTAGTGGCAGAAGAAGTCAGGGGGCGTAGTATAAAGAGCGACAACGACCATGTAAGGAGGTGGTGGTGTGGATGGATGGATGAGTCAAGTAAACTCGAGACTTTCACTCAGGAGACCGAGGTTTGAGTCCCGTGTGAAAGAAAGTCCAAGTTGGCATGTTTTAACGTTTTATAGATGACTTACGAAATGCACTTATTAAAACCCAAACCACGATCTTTTCCTAAACCACCGTTCCACAACAGTTACCACGTTTAACATCATGTGACTTAAGAGGTCACGTGACTTGTGTAACTTACTTCAGGTCCGGTCCTTGCCAGCCCTCTTACGTGTCGTTTTGGGACACTTAATAATAAATCCTGTCATTTAGGTATGAGAATGTGTTGCTTTTATGCAAACACATTCCCGTACCTAAATGACAGGATTTATTTGTTGATTATATTTTGTATTGATAACCTGAATCTGCAAAGTAAATAGAGCTGCCTAATAAATGCAGTGCAGAAATATTCACAGCGTTTGTCGATTATAGTGGTGTAGAAGCATAAGGCAGCATAAAATGGTACCTCAAAATTGCACATTAGTACATAACTTGAGTAAATGTATTTAGTTTCCACTACTGTGTCTGAAGAAAATTGACAAACAGCAGATATGAGTCAATTCAAAAGGACACGACTGCTGTTTGAGCAGAAATTCTTCAGAAAAACCTTTTGTTAACCTCGTCATCCTCCTCCACCCTCCTCACTAACTGTTATGAATGAAACGACAACCCCACACAGACTCACATCACTAATGACTTCCTCTCTGTGCAATCACCTCATTGTGAAGTGAAATTACATTATGCTTAACATGGCAGATGATGATCTCACTGGTCTGGATTGTGGAGTGAGTGTGTGTGTGTGTGTGTGTTGCCCGTTTCCTGTCAGCTGTCGTTTCTCACATCTGTGCTGAAGGACATCTGATGTGATCGTGTGTTTGGACCACAAGCTGAACACACCTAACATCTAACTTTATTTAGTCATTTCCTTTAGCAGCGTGTCTTCACGTGTTACAGGGACGAGAACGCACTTGGAACAACCAACCAATAATCAGTCAATATCCCCCAACATGTGAGAAGACACATACAGTTTTCTCACATGTTGGGGGATATGCATCTGAATTGTTTAACACATCTAGATGTGAATACCAGGAAATGAGAGCTGAAATTCTGAACTCTTGTCTCAGACTCATCTTTTGATCTTAAACCCAAACGTCTTCAGTGAACAACAAAAACAAAAAGGACTTTGCCTTCCCGTTCCAATACGTTTGGAGGGGACTGTACCTGCTATGCCCTGCTGTGGCCTTAGAGCAGCCTCACAGAGCTGCTAGCATGGCTGCAGACTCTGGAGGATACTACATGTGGAGGGTTGGCAAAGATTTTTTTTCAAAGAACACTTTGCTCTGGGCAGCACTTGAATGTGTGTGTTGGACAGACGTGGGAGTTGCTTCTGAAAACAGGATGAAGCTGAGTGTGTGTGTGTGTGATTAACGCTGGCTGGCAGGCAAAATGTCACTGTTATACAAGTGTGAGAGAGAGTGTGCGTGATACAGTCATCTGAACAGTACGATGTGAATAAAGAAGATAAACAATCATGAGAATGTCAAGTAGCCTTATTATAAACCTGTTTTTCATCCTTCTACAAGATTTACTCAGTGAAAACAGCTCTCCATCACTTAGCTCCTTTTACTATATCTTCATTCTTAATCTTTTTTTATTCATCCTGGACAAACTTAAATGTCTGTGGAATACGGAAGTCTACAGAAGCGCGTCGCATTCACCAAAGAAAAAGAAATGTAGAGAACTTATCTTGTAATTATGAGAAAAGATGTCATAATATCTCCTAATTACAAGATCAGCATGTATACTTATGAGACGACTGGACTGCCACTTACTGGCCACTGCTTTGCACTGCACAGCCATAAAAAAAGGTAAGTTATCAGCTCGATGCTTCCAGTGCAGAGGGTATAAGTAATAACGGACATTTCATTGCTTGAAGTCTTTATAGAAGGTTTACAGGTGCTGGTCATATAATTATAATATAATCATCAAAAAGTTGATTTATTTCAGTAATTCCATTAAAAAAGTGAAACTTTTGATATTATATTCATTCATTACACACAGACTGATATATTTCAAATGTTTATTTCATTTAATTGTGATGATTAAAACTGACACTAATGAAAATCCCAAATTCAGTATCTCTGAAAATTTGAATATTACTCAAGACCAATACAAAAAAAGGATTTTTAGAAATGTTGGCCAACTGAAAAGTATGAGCATGAAAAGTATGAGCATGTACAGCACTCAGTACTTAGTTGGGGCTCCTTTTGCCTGAATTACTGCAGCAATGCGGCGTGGCATGGAGTCCATCAGTCTGTGGCACTGCTCAGGTGTTATGAGAGCCCAGGTTGCTCTGATAGTGGCCTTCAGCTCTTCTGCATTGTTGGGTCTGGCGTATCGCATCTTCCTCTTCACAATACCCCATAGATTTTCTACAGGGTTATGGTCAGGTGAGTTTGCTGGCCAATTAAGAACAGGGATACCATGGTCCTTAAACCAGGTCCTGGTAGCTTTGGCACTGTGTGCAGGTGCCAAGTCCTGTTGAAATCTGCATCTCCATAAAGTTGGTCAGCAGCAGGAAGCATGAAGTGCTCTAAAACTACCTGGTAGACGGCTGCATTGACCTTTGACCTCAGAAAACACAGTGGACCAACACCAGCAGATGACATGGCACCCAAACCATCACTGACTGTGGAAACTTTACACTGGACTTCAAGCAACGTGGATTCTGTGCCTCTCCTCTCTTCCTCCAGACTCTGGGACCTTGATTTCCAAAGGAAATGCAAAATTTACTTTCATCAGAGAACATAACTTTGGAGCACTCAGCAGCAGTCCAGTCCTTTTTGTCTTTATCCCAGGCGAGACGCTTCTGACGCCGTGTCTTGTTCAAGAGTGGCTTGACACAAGGAATGCGACAGCTGAAACCCATGTCCTGCATACGTCTGTGCGTGGTGGTTCTTGAAGCACTGACTCCAGCTGCAGTCCACTCTTTGTGAATCTCCCCCACATTTTTGAATGGGTTTTGTTCCACAATCCTCACAATCTTACTACAATGTTGACAGACTAACATTTATCTTGTAATAACGAGATCCTGATCTTCTAACTAATTATGACATCATTTCTAGTAATTATGAGAAGCTGAGCTCATAAAACGAGATAATGTGTCTACATTTTTTTTTTGGGTGAATGCAATGCGCTTCGTAGAGTCCCATTTCCACCACAAAAAATCCTGTAGGTCATTATAATGAGAAACTTTATCAAAATACTGACTCAGTAATTTAAAACAATGAGTTTGTTTCTCCAAATAATGACTTTCTATCTCAAAATACAAATTCAAAATCTCTTATAATATTGACTTGATATCTCATAATTATGTCTTACAATAGTATCTGATACTTTATTTTCTTGTCACAAAATTCATTCTCTGCATTTAACCCAGTGGAGCAGTGGGCAGCCGCCGTACAGCGCCCGGAGACCAACTCCAGATGTTTATCAGTGTCTGGTCAATAGCACTGATTGGAGAACCTGACATGTTTTTATTATCTCTTAGTATCTTAAGTCATTTTAAGATACTAACTCCTTATTTTGAGATGCTAATTTATAATAACTTAACATCTCAAAATAACAATGACTTTAAGGATCTTTTCTTTCAGCACAGTGGCAGAAATGGGCTTCCAAAGTTTTCACTCGTCCTGCAACATCCTTCTCCTTTTCTTCCTGTGAGGTCTGTCTTGTACACGACATTGACCAACTAAAACAAACATTATATTATAGTATGTTAAAAATAGACACCACAAGCTAAATTTAGTTCATCAGATTGTCTTTCTGCTTCTGCTGCTGATGGGTTTGTGTGGAGTGACTTCGCCCTCTAGTGGTTTCCTGCAGGACTGTCATGTTTTATACAGTGGGGGAAATAAGTATTTGACCCCTTGCTGATTTTGCAGGTTTGCCCACTTACAAAGAATGCAACAATCTATAATTTTAATCATATGTACATTCTAACAGTGAAAGACAGAATCCCAAAGAAAATTCCAGAAAATCACATCATATGAATTTATTAAAATTGATAACCATCTGATGAGGAAAAACAAGTATTTGACCCCCTGGACAAACAGCATATTAATATTTTGTAGAAAAGCCATTATTGGCCAGCACAGATGTCAAACGGTTTTTATAGTTGTTGACAAGGTTTGTGCACA
>NC_060169.1:2591971-2636512 GCF_021292245.1 Micropterus dolomieu | reverse complement strand
CGCCCGGAGACCAACTCCAGATGTTTATCAGTGTCTGGTCAATAGCACTGATTGGAGAACCTGACATGTTTTTATTATCTCTTAGTATCTTAAGTCATTTTAAGATACTAACTCCTTATTTTGAGATGCTAATTTATAATAACTTAACATCTCAAAATAACAATGACTTTAAGGATCTTTTCTTTCAGCACAGTGGCAGAAATGGGCTTCCAAAGTTTTTACTCGTCGTGCAACATCCTTCTCCTTTTCTTCCTGTGAGGTCTGTCTTGTACAAGACATTGACCAACTAAAACAAACATTATATTATAGTATGTTAAAAATAGACACCACAAGCTAAATTTAGTTCATCAGATTGTCTTTCTGCTTCTGCTGCTGATGGGTTTGTGTGGAGTGACTTCGCCCTCTAGTGGTTTCCTGCAGGACTGTCATGTTTTATACATGCAGTGACGTAAACAGAGGGGTTTTTATTATTGAAGTGGGCAAACCTGCAAAATCAGCAAGGGGTCAAATACATATTTCCCCCACTGTACATGCAGTGACGTAAACAGAGGGGTTTTTATTATTGAAAAGAGTAATTGAATGCGGTGTCAGTGCTATTTCTTGGACTGACCACACACACACACACACACCAACCCTTTATGAGGATAAAGACTGAGCCAACAACAGTGCAGCACATGAAATACCAGCAAATTCCAACTGAAACAATCTCACCCCACGTCCACAATACCAAGAGTGAAATACTTAACACACAGTAGGGATATAAACCAGCTGAAACCACCTGTTTTAGCCAACCAGCGCCACCTACAGGCTTGCTACAGCTACTGCAAATCTGCCACTTAAAGGAATGATCTCTCCAACTGCAGTTTTTTTTTTCCCTTTATGGTTTCAACTTGAAATATATTATTAATTAATAATGCTATAATTTGCCTGTTGTGGGCAGCACAACACTGATATTTGATCGGTGTTAAGGCGACACATCCAGCAGATTTGAACAGCATTAGCATTGATTAGGGTCCTCGTCTGAAACTGAAGGGAATTATTTTTATTTCCAAATGAAGAGCATTACTGGCGGCCTTAATATTCTTGCAAACTCATGAAACTTTGCACTTCAAATGTCATATGGGTGTCGGGCGTCGCGAAATGGCTTCATAGTGCCCACTACAAAATTGAAAAAGAAATTAGACCTTGCCCTTGACTTCAACCTTCCTTGGATAGAACCCGCGCCGCGTTTGACCTTGAGGCACAACATTTTTAAAGGACATGAACATATCAAGACGCACAAAAAAAACAAAACAAAAACAAAAAAACACCCGAAACTCAACTGGTCATCAGCCATTTTGATTTGAAAGCGCAATTTCAGCCCAGGGTTCGCTTTTTACAGGCTCGGTACTTTAACAAACTCCTCCGACACCGTTAATCCGATAGACTTAAAATTTTCGCAGTCCAATCTAAAGGCGCCGACTATGAAAAGTTGAGCTACCTTTGAGTTTACGTCGAAGGGCGTGTCCGTGGCCTGGCATTGAAAATTGGTAATTCTCCAAGAAACAGGAAGTTGTTGCTTAAATCTGTACCAAAGTTTGCGTATGATAGCGCAGCGCTGACTTCACGTGATGCATGCTGGACTTCACATAAGTGAAGAATCCGACTTTCGCCGGCGCTGCAAAACATCACCATGTCACATGACATTAAAACCTTGCGGGCAAGGCAGCTGCAGGCGCTGAGTCCTGCTGCACAAAGTCGGAACCACCTTTTGCTTGATCTCGCTGCATTTGTCTTTGCAAATGTTGCGAGATCAGTCATTGATCTCAGCTCACAGTAAAGCTAACGCAGGTAGAATGTGCGCTGTGTTTATACCCCGCCCCTGCAGTCACCTGCAGCTACCTGCAGCTCACGTTAGACTAGTCATCTCGGACACACCTATTTACATGCCCATATTCACTCAATGTCATAACGCCACCTAGTGGAAACAGGAAGTAAGCCCAATCGTCATTTAATTCACATGACGTTTTCACCGTGCGGTCCACGCAATCAAACTCATACACAACGTATAATATTCAGGTGTTCTCTAATGCAGCTCAGCACGCCGTGAGGGCCTGTCCAACGCTGCTTGCAGCTTTAATCCAGCATTCCCTTTCTTTTAGCTTTGTTTTGGTCTCCTCCAGCTCCTGAGGGAAAAATCTGGCTCTTTAGCTGCTAAATGCGCCACTACGTTCACCGGCTAGTCTCTAACTGCGTCTGTCTGCTGTTTGCTGCTGAGCAGGTCGCGTACAGTGACTTTATCCACTAAAAAAGAATGCAGCTGGGTGATCATTTTCAGTGATGTGTTATTAATGTAAACATATGCGTTGGATTGAAAACAAATAACAAACTAACTACTGTAATCAGTTTATTGGGAAAATGAAATATAATGAATGTTGTAAGTGCACACTCACTAATCCAGCTCGCTACCAGAAGTCCATCTAGTTATAAACATACGTGCCATTTTTGTCTTAGAAACTATTATAAAAGGTTAAGGGAATGTTTTTCATACAGACTGTACATAAACAGAAAACAGGACTGTGGATTTGTACATTATAAAAACTACAGGACATCTCGGCTGAAAGTTAAAATTGTACACAAATGAATTTCAAAATGATTTTTCTGTATAAACAAAATTTTGTTTCCAAGACGGATCTCCCCAAAAATATTTCTTCTGCTCCAAAAATCTCCCGCCGTTTACTCAAATTCTAAAGTTCATATATTTTAAAAGTGGTTAAAAGAAACATCTCACTCTTCAAACTTTTTGTTTTAGGTTAAAGCTACCTTTAAAAAAACAAAAATCATGTTTTTGTTTGTCTTTAAAGACAGTTGGGAGTGATACTTTTAGAAAACAAGTATCCTAAATGTTCCTCTTTAGTATCTCATTATTTCTATTATTTTCAGAAAATTCTAAATTAAATCCACATGAAAAAAAAAAGACAAGAAAACAACTGACTTTTAAAAATTCAAGGAGAGACCAGCTACAAAATAAAACATTGGCAGTATTTTTGGAGATTTAAATTCACACAAATTATGACTAAAATTATATACAAAAGTACTGAAAAACATTTCACAATAACTCAAGACGCTGGTGTTGAAAAAAATTAAAAAACAAACACACCACACGAGGTGGATTTGTCCAAATCAGTTGTCGTGCAGAATCTCCCAAACTAAGCTTCTGTCACAGACAATAAACATGATTTCTCTTCAGATTTTTTAGGGAAACTAAAACCACAATGACTTTTTCCTTTCTCCTTATCCGTCATTTCTTACTTTCCAAAAAAAGAAAAGTTCCTCAGCGTCGCTCTCTCTGATCCAAAAAGTCTCTATATAAAGTGCTCCAAAAGAAACTGGACCAACAGAAGCAAAAGGTGGAGGTGCCTCAAAAGAAGAAGAGGAGTTTAACAAAATATAAAAGCAAACACGCATTATTTTACATTTGAACAAAACGTTTCACCAAGTACAAGGTGTTGAGGGGGGGAAAATGCATTATTTCACGATTTCACTCTTTTTCTTTCCGTGTTTCTGCGGTTCAACCAGGTCACTTCCTCCGACGAGCGTCAGTACTTTGGCACTTTGGTGTAATCCTCCGTGTGAATGTTCCTGCACATGCAGATGGACAGGATCATCCCCAGCAGCTGGAGAACAAAACATACAAACATTTTACATCTTCAAAACACATTTTATCTTCTACATCTGCGGAGCCTGAGGGATCTGGAGGAGGCCAGCTGACCTTTAGTTATTTCAACTACAGTAAATTGTTGTGACAAAACTGTTTTGATTCTTTTAATTGCACAGACTGAAGGAATATTTTTAAGTCGAGAAATGGAAACATATTGGGACTTTGTCTTCGTTTGGGAGTCACCAGTTATTTTTCATCTTGTTTCCGTAAAAAGAAAGAGAATCTAACCGATCTCATGTCCATATTGACACAAGATTAAACATATATATGCATGTATGCGTGATGTAAGCAGCTTAGAAGTAGCCTAAGAGAGTGACCAGTGGGCTTTAAGATCCTTCTATAAAAACCAGACCAGGCGTCTTCCCGAGATCAGAACGTGTCGCCACAACAGGCCAGTAAAAGGGACCGGTATCCAGGTATTGGGACTCTCTTGGCTTTTAACAGACGTTTTTACTGTAACAGGCAATCTTTACGAACGATGGCGCTGCTGTACCTCGACAAAAGCCACTCCGAGGCAGATTCCCAGGACGACCCCGATGTTGGTGAGGAGCCAGCTCTCCACGCTTGCAGCACAACCCTGAAAATAAACACAGGTAGATGAATCGCACTGAACAGAGGAACGAACGAGGAGCGCAGCCAGGTAAAGAGCAAACAGATGAGAATATGTTTACCTCATCGTAAATGGGCCAGTCTGGCGTCTGAGCCTCACAGAAGCCGGTGTCGGAGAAGTTGCCCGTGGCGAGCGAGATGTTCTGGCAGGAGCAGGGAAACAGCAGCTGGGAACTGTTGGTGATGACCATGTTACCAGTCCAGTCCGTGTGGCCGCTCCAGCCGCAGCACGCCATCTGCAGACGCACAGGTGAGACAGACAGGGTTATCAGCAGCGTGTCTGGGTCGGAGAACGGAGGAAGTTTGATTTGAGCGGATCTTCAGACTGAACGGACACGCCTCGTCAGATATTACAGATTCATTCTGGAAACTGAAAAATTTGACTTTGGTCTTTACAGCAAGTTTCCTGACAGACGGGGAGATTGAGAGTTTGGCAGGAAGTGTCTGAATGACTGATCAGATAATGGGAGTGAGATTGAACAGAGTGAAGGAAGTGGTCTTAAATCTCACGCCTGAGTGATTTGCAGGAACCTCCGTCCACCTGTAAACGTGCAGGTGGGTCCAGAATATAACGGGATCAAAGCGGCCTGCGGACAGACATGTCCTGGTTTCTCTGTAGTGTCCGAGGGTTTCTGGAGTTTCAGTGGACCCAAAGATTTCTATGGACCCGAGTACAGACTAGCTAGAGAGAGTAGATTAAGTGAACTCTGTTTATTCTCTTTTCAAAATAATTGTAACTCAATTATTTGCTCAACCTCTCAGCCTGTTTTTATTTTCCATTTAACTCTTTTAACCCTGATTTTAACACTGCACTGTTGCTTTTATACTTTTTTTAGATTTCCCTGTTGCTTTTATGTTTTTGAATTACCTTGTTGTTGAAATGTGCTATGCAAATAAACTTGCCTTGTTAATTAGAAGAGCAGTTTGTCGAGGCCTGTGTGGTACAGTAGTGATGACGTGTAGGTCACATTTGAATTTGCTGGATATAAAGAGAATGAATCTGACCAAACTTCCAAACTCACATTCCTCTGGATGAAGTCCCAGGCCTGCTCTGCGGTGGAGCTGTTGCCGTGGTAGTTGTCCAGCACCTTGGTGACGATCTTGGACATCTCTTCATTCAACTGAAAGAAAACAGTGCAGATAGAGATTCAGCAACGTTTGAGCTAGCTGGTTTAGCCTGAGGTGAAGACACGTTTGCTTCGGTTTAAACTTTTTATATTCAGTTTTTTCCCCCCCTGGATGTTTACGTTCCGTGTTGGAAAGAAGCTGTGTGCTTTGCTTTGTTGTTTTTTTTTCCCCCTGTGAAGATTTGGAGCTTTGTAAGGCTTGTTTTATGACAGAATAAAACCAAAGCACCTGTAGCTGCAGGACAGTTATTAGAAGGTCTGGAGGAAGCGGTTAGCATACACACAGCTAGCTACAGCAAGTCTGTGTCAAGTTCATTAGCTCTTTGGGGCGAGTAAACATCAAAGTCACTTTAGCGCCCAAATCCAGGGGGAAACATTTAATTTACCATCAGTGATACGAGTGAAAAAAATACGAGTTAGATGAGAAGATCGAGACCGCCCTCCTTTCGGTGCATTGAATATGCAGCCTGTTAGCTGAGCTTAGCATAAAGACTGTAATCAGATGGAAACAGGTAGCCTGGCTCTGTCTAAAGCTCAGTTAAAGTTAATTCATACAAAAACACAACACGTTTGGACTAAGCTTATCTTGTGTCATTGCTAGTTTCCCACTGATGCAGTTGTCATTTTTATGGCCAGCGCCCACGTTGTTTAAACAGCAAATGCACTTGCGCCCATCATCGCGTTTGTTAAGCGTCCTTGGGTTTGTGAAAGGCGCAATATAAATCAAAGTTATTATTATTATTATTATTATAATAATTATGCTCTTGCTGCTTAACTGTCCCGGGCTATTTGCTGAGACTTTACTGCGCACATGGAAACATTTAAAATGACTGACAGCAGCCAATTATACCTTACTCCAGAAAAATTACAGTCAGTCAGAAGTGTGCTTCAGATGCGACACTGAAGTTGGTTCCTTCTTGCACTGTACCTGGCTGGGTATGAAAGGCCTTTTTGGCATGATATCAGCTCCACTTTAACCAGGATCACAAGAGATAATGTTCCTGTGGACCCTGAACTTTGTTTATCGGGGAACTCGGGGAAGTATTTGCCGTTCTCTAAACAATGCACAACTCAAAGTCATTGAAATTGCTCTATGTGTGGCTAAGAAGTGCATTGCAGTGTCATGGAAATCTAGCAATCCCTCTTCTTAGTGACAGGTGGTCTGTTGAGACGAATAGCTGCATTCCCCTGGGGAAAAAAAAAAAAATCACTTGTTTTCTCAGGAAACGACCTTTTTCTTTTTATATTTTTATGGGGGGGTTGAAAGGTAAAGGGGGGTTTATCCTCCACACTTTGCCCTTTGTTATGTCTCTATACTGTTTGAATACATTAAATATATAAAACTGAAAATAAAAAAAATATTAACGCAGCGCAGTCAGAATCCAGACGTGTCAGAGGATCCAGCGTCCGACTGTCCGTTAACAGGCCAGTCTGCTTCACTGATAAACCACCGAGGAACATTAGCCTTCATGATCAGAAACAGTTTTCATATCACATCCACACTTTTTTTTATAATGCGACATTCATCCGCCATTATCATAGCAATGAGCCAAGGTACAAGCGAACCTGGCTTTCAAAGGGATTGGGAGATCACACTCGTTTTGGTTTATTGCATGTCACACCTAAAACACACCCATGATTAATTCACGTACCATGTGTCATTCTGCAAGAAAACAAATCAAAATGTCAAACTATTCCTTTAAGTTCAAGCCATTTTAACACAAAAAATCATTGTTCCTCAACAAAGAGGGAATCTGCTGCGTTTTATCCGAGCCATGTTTCACTTGCATTCCAGAATAATCGCAGTAATAAATCATGACTTCGGAAACATCGACTGGCATGAAGCTATTAGTTCTTGTGGTGAAGACTTTGGCAGCCAGATCTGTGAAATCAGATTTCTAAGATACACCTTCAGTGGCTGAAGTGATCCAAATCACTGCAGACCAGACGCAGGAAATCTGTGTAAGTCTTTTGTCCAAGAGCCCAAACTTCCAACCTGTATGTTGAGACACTAAAAAGGTCTCCAGTGAAAACAGCTCTCCATACTGGAAATTTTTTTTTTTATTTTGGGGCAGAAGGAGGGGAGATTTTTTTCCTTGAACTTCTATTTGGCAGAAAACACAGTGGCTGAAAAGCAGCTTCCAATCTACAGATCTGTCTGCAGAACTGAAATCCTCATTTTTTTACAACATTTCATTTGATTCACATGTTTTAAGCGAGGACATCTGGATCAGCGAGGACACTTCTGGTCCAAGTCTGAGAATATTTGTTGTGTTTAAAAAGTGCAGTAACCATACGCTTGTAAGTTTGTGTTAGATAAACTATGTCACTGTCCAGCTGGCGCGCGAGTCTCCCAGTTTATAGCTACAAATTCCCAATAAATCCTTTAAAAGAGAGTCCAGGCAGGGAGAAAATCGCAGGTCCTGCTACTTTATTGGAAGCCGAGGTAAAAGTACTGATGTGGCAGGAAATAAATTACCTCAGCATCGTTGTTTTATTTTATTTACTGCGACTGTTAAAAGTCATAAAAATGACTTTAGGAAGTCAGGTGATGACAAAGTCCACACAGGGAGGAGGTTAATGGTAGTTAATGCAACAAAAGTTCTTGGTTTTGGGTTAAAATAATTAGTCAATGTTGACTTTTGGTTTCACACAGGAAAGAAAACTTGCAGAAACGAGTACAAATATTACGACTTTCGCAAAAGAAGAGTTCCCATAAACTGTATCCCTTAGCCTCCATTTTTGTAGTCCACATATATATCACAAGACCACTAGCGGATCGGCCATCAGGAGCACCAGGCGTTAATTGCAAACTTAACCAGGGGCAACGCAATTATATAGCAAGCGTTTTTTTTTTAAAAACAATATAGCAAGCAGTGGAATCCACATCAGGCGCGTCTCATGTGAACAGACAGGCAGACAAGCGCTCAGACAGTCAACGGCAGGGTAGTAACCATGACAACGCCTTCAGCTGCAAGACTGAATCTCTGCCTCTACAACGGCGTTTTCTTTATAGACTCTAGAAAACGTTTTTAGCTGCGTTATACGTAGGCCTACTTTTATGTTGTAGTTTATGTTCAAGTTCAGTGAAAGTGTGACGTTTATATATGGTTGCAATTTTATGATGAGATATATGATCACTTTTATTATGGATTGATCGACTCATTATTTTCTCCATTAATCGATACAGGTCATGTAAATAATGTAAAAAGTTTGAACTGTTGTCACAACTGCCCAGAGCCCAAAGTGACACCGTCACAGACCAAACTACAGTCAAAATTAATTTATAAAATACATTAAAATAATAATAAAAAACAAGGAAAAGCTGTAAATCTTCACCATGAAATGTTTTTACATGAAAAAGGACTTAAATTATCAAAATAGTTGCCAATTACATTCCTGTCAATCAACAAATTTACTAGCTGTACTTGTCTAAACAGAGTTTAATTTATAAGAAAACAAACTTTTCATATGTTTTGTGTGTAAAAATCTGACTTTGTAAAGTAACTGTCAGACAAATGTAGTGAAGTAAAAAGTAGAAAACCTCCTTCTGAGATGTGGCGGAGCAGAAGTAGAAATAACAAATTCCTTTTTACTTAAGTAAAGTACTTGATTAAATGTACTTAGTTACTGTTTACATCTTCATGCACGTTGTTATTACTCGGCGTCAACGCTTTCAGAGAAGTCTTAGTTTTCCATTTGCAACTTGGATGTTGACATAAACGGTACTTACGAGTTGGAAGCTGGTAATTACGGTAACTCATATGACTTAAACACAGCACGGGGACTCGGGGAAACACAGATGTTTTGCATTGGAGTTAATTTCTGCGACGTCCATATAAACGCTCCAGTGTTCTGTATTTACCCAGAGGAGGAGAAAAGTGTGCAGGAACTCCTCGTCCTGCTGTACAGCCACAATCTACTTAAAGCAGACCGAGAGGCCAGCGGGACACAGTTTAACTAGATTATTTTAACCCTTTCAGTTTAACAGCTTACGTGTTGATATATCGATCCAAGCTTTAAGTTTACTTTTGTCCCGTTTGAAGAGTTCAGTAAACACTCACATGTGTTATTTATAACGTTTTAATAAACCATTCACATTCGAGGTCAGTGACGTTGGTTTGATTGGTTGAAAACGTGAGAGCAAGTCAAAGTTTCACGCGTTTTTGTTGTTAATTATTAGTGTTGTAGTCAAGACCGCGCAGACCGAGACAAGACCAAGACATGCTGACCATCTACTTAACACCAGGGCTGGGCGATATGGCCAGAAATGTTATCACCATAAAAAATGTCATATCATTCAATATCAATAAATTAACAGGATCATTCTTTCTTTTAAATCTAAAGGCAGATGGTAATTGTGGTTTGAAAGTATTCTTCATGGTCAGAATGAACACTTGATGCCAAACAGATGATCACTTCACAAATCTGACGTTCAACACTATCATAAAAAAATCTTTTTTCTATTTAAATGCACGAGTTAAATTAAGTAAAATATGTTTTTCAGTCTCTTTTCCTCAACAAAATAGATATTTTAATAGATAAATTAAGTGCTGATTCGTCTATGATTCAAATGAATTAAATCAAACATTTATTGAACAGTTGTTAGTGCGTGTAAAGGGGTTAACGGTAACACCACATTTTTAATTAGCGTTATTGGTTACATTTGAAGCCATAAGTTTTAAAATCCAATCAAAGTTAGGACATTAACAAATAAATCAGACAATGCGAAAGCAATTTATTAATAGTCCTCAATGTCCGAGACTGAGACAAGACAGAGTCCAAACTCGGTCGAGTCCGACATGAGACAGAGACCATGAAAGAGGTCTTAAGACCGGTCTCGAGTACTACAACACTATTATCTATTGTTTATGAAGCTGTTGGGAGCTCACACTTGCTGTCAGTTCCGCGCAGAAACAAAACCTCCCAGATGTGACCGATTAGTTAGATTACTCTTTCGTAGGGCTGGGCAATAAAACAATAATAATAATTATTGCGATGTAATTTTTCTCAATAACAATATAACAAATGTTTGATTTAATTCATTTGAATCACGAACGAATCAGCACTTCATTTCTCTATCAAGATATCTATTTTGTTGAGGAAACGGGGCTGATCTGTGAAGCGATCCACTGTTTGGCATCAAGTGTTTGTTCTGACCATAAAGAAAAGTTTAAAACCACAATTAACCATCTGATTTCTTTAACTTTCACTCAGGAGCAAAAATCAGCCTTTAAACCTGAAAAAGAAAAAAAGATTTGATATTTATTGATAATTATAGATATCAAATTATATGACATTTTTGGCCAGATCAACCAGCCCTAATCTTCTGTAATGAGCTCCAATGACACATTTTGACCTGGAACATCCAGTAGATGCACATCTGAAGCTAAGAGGAGACTTTGAGAGGGAGATAAAAGGAAGCGGACATGAACAAAAATGCAGGTTCAGGCCCATAAAACCTGTAAAATAAAGTAATTTATTGCTTTTTAAGTACGCAGCACATGTATGTTGTAAGAGTAATCTTGCACTCTTTTTGTTTAAATGTCTCAGACTACACACCAGAGGGCGCTGTAACGCTAAATGCTGCCAGTTTCAATTTAGTCGTCTAGCGTCTTTATGTCGCCTCATCAGACGCTGTATTCTCAGCTGCAGTGGTGAACTTGTTTCAAGGGTACAATTAGCTTCTGTTCATGGCACGTGATGTTCCTATGTTACAGCCACACCCATAGTTTTATAATGATGACACATTGTGGGTGTGAACACGACCAATCAGAAGGTGAAGCTGTGTTATTAACAGGTGCGTTTGGATTCTGGTTGAGACTGATTACAAAAAGGGGAAACTAACGGGATGTTCGTGTACTATGTTGTCGCTGCGGTGGGATGGAGGACAAACAAAGAGGAAGTGACGTCACTCACCTTGTTCTTATGGAAGTAGATGAGGGCGCCGGCTGTTATCTGAGCGATGAGGATCAGCAGGAGGCAGGTGAAGTACTGAGGAGAAGCAACAGATGTTAAACTCATCAAACCCAAAAACATCTGTAAGAGTATTAAACACATGTTCAGCAGGACCCTGCCGTCAAACCAGAACGTCAAAGACAAGGCAGGTGATATTTTTCTTATTGTCAACAAACAGAGCTGTAAGTATCCTGATCCTTTACTTAATTAAAAGTACTAATACCACAATGTAAAAGTACTGCATAGAAAATATTACTTAAGTAAAAGTATGTAAGTATAATCAGGAAAATGTACCTAAAGTATTGAAAGTAGAAGTACTCAATGTCCTGTGACTGTAGTACCATAATATACTACATTATTATAATAAATCATGCATTAATGTAAAAAAACAAAGACAAACATCTAATGATTATTTTCATTATCGATTAATCTGCAGATTATTTTCTCCTTTAAACAAGTTTAAAAATTATGAAAATAGTGAGAAATGGTGTCAGAGCCCAAAGTGACACCTTCACAATGCTTGTTTTGTTTTTTAAATTAAAAATACATTAAAAATAACTACAAAAGAAAAAGCAGCAAATCTTCACATTTGTGAACCAAATAGTTGCCAATTAAATGTCTTTCAATAAATGAAAGTACTTGCTGTGCTTTTATAAACTGTTACGCAGTTTAATTTATAACAAAACATCATATTTTTTAAAACTCTTCATGTGTTTTGTGTATAAAAATCTAACTTTGTAAAGCTGTCAGAGAAATATAGTGAGATAGTGGAGGAGAAGTAGAAAGTGGCACGAGAAGTAAAGTACAAATACCTCTAATTTGTAAGTACAGTACTTGAGTAAATTTACCTCGTTACTGTCGAACCTCCTGTTTGAATATTGTTTGTTAAAAACCACAGTGAGCAGCTGAGACTTTATAAATAAAGATTGGTGTATTTAAGAGGAAACAGTCAGGAAGTTTAGTTTTTTAATGACAACAATAAATAAATATATAGAATAACACCAGCCTTATATTTAAAGTTTATGTATGGAGGTCTGGTGTGAGACATCTTCCACCACACAAATACGGTTTGAAGACAAACTGTGAGCCGTTTCCCTTTTATTCACGTTACACGAGTCTCTGTGTGTTCTGCTGTTTGTTTTGACTTTTCTACCACTTAGTCTCTTATTTTTCTAGTGTCGAACTGTGAAGCACTTTGAAACCACAACTTAGAAATATGAGTTCCTGTTAAATTATCTCTTTTTACCCAGCAGACATTTGACTGCTTTAACCTTTCACACTGTATATGTGCAGGTTAATACTTTAACACAGCTCGAGTGGTTATTCAGTGGTACAGGACAGATTTCAGTCAATAATGAAAAATAATTTAGTATACAAGGGAGAAACTATTAAGATACCAGATTAGGAAATCTTTATCCAGTTCTTTCAAGGTTTGTTGTTGCTCTATAAGCTGATCCTACATTGTGACCGAACGCTCTGACCTCAGGGACTTTAAAGGTTAATGTCGATTTCTTAAACCTGGGCCCTATTTTCACATACAGTATCTCACAAAAAGTGAGTCCACCCCTCACATTTGTGTAAATATTGTATTATATCTTTTCATGTGGCTGAAGAAATGACTCTTTGCTACAGTGTAAAGTAGTGAGTGTGCAGCTTGTATAACAGTGTAAATTTGCTGTCCCCTCAAAATAACATCTCACAGACATTAATGTCTAAAATGCTGGCAACAAAAGTGAGTACACCCCTTAGTGAAAATGTGCGGTCACCATTATTTTGCAGCGCTGCTTTAACCCTCTTGGGCCTGGAGTTCAGCAGTTCACAGGTCGCCTCTGGAGTCCTCTTCCACTCCTCCATGATGACGTCATGTTAGAGACCTTGCGCTCCTCCACCTTCCGTTTGAGGAGCCCCACAGATGCTCAGTAGGGTTCAGGTCTGGAGCCAGTCCATCACCTTTACGCTCAGCTTCATGTTGGAATACTGCCCTGCGGCCCGGTCTCTGAAGGGAGGGGATCCTGCTCTGCTTCAGTATGTCACAGTACTCACGGTTCCCTCAGTGAGCTGTAGCTCCCAGTGCCAGCAGCACTTATGCAGCCCCAGACCAGGACGCTCCCACCACCTGCTGGACTGTAGGCAGGACTCACTTGTCTTTAAACTCCTCACCTCCAGTAATCCATGTCCTTAGTCTGCTGGTCTTCAGCAAACTGTTTGCAGGCTTTCTTGTGCAGCATCTTTAGAAGAGGCTTCCTTCTGGGACGCCATGCAGACCAGTTTGATGCAGCGTGCGGCGTCTGGTCTGAGCCCTGACAGGCCGACCCCCCTCACCCCTTCAACCTCTGCAGCAACGCTGGCAGCACTCAGACGCCTATTTCCCAAAGACAACCTCCGGATATGACGCTGAGCACGTGCACTCAGCTTCTTTGGTCGACCATGGCGAGGCCTGTTCTGAGTGGAACCTGTCCTGGTGAACCGCTGTATGGTCTCGGCCACCGTGCTGCATCTCAGCTTCAGGGTCTTGGCAGTCTTCTTACAGCCTCGGCCATCCTTATGTAGAGCAACCGTTCTTTTTTTCAGGTCCTCAGAGAGTTATTTGCCATGTTGAACTTCCAGTGAGCAGCATGAGGGAGTGTGAGAGCGACGACACCAAATTTAACACACCTGCTCCCCGTTCACACCTGAGACCTGGTAACACCAACGAGTCACATGACACCGGGGAGGGAAAATGGCTGATTGGCTGTGTGATGTGTTATTTTGAGGGGACAGCAAATTTACACTGTTATACAAACTGTACGCTCACTACTTTACACTGGAGCAAAGAGTCATTTCTTCAGTGTCGTCACATGAAAAGATATAATCACATATTTACAAAGATGTGAGGGGTGTACTCACTTTTGTGAGATACTGTATATTGGTGTCCTAATTGCTAGAAGGTACAAGAAGTTTTTAATTTCGTGCAGCAGATGCTTCAGCTGGAAGCTGAACCGGCTGCAACGTATTCCTTCTAAGCAATTGCAGCCATCAAAATGGCATCTAGAAAAAGTGCTTCTTCTTGCCAGCAACAGCGTCAGCCTGTTACACCAGGTGTCTGACAACATCATGGAAAGGATCCCTACGAGGGACTCCCGGTGACCCCCTTTGTTTTTAAACAGGAAACTGAAGTCTCGCTCAAGGACAGTTCTCGTTCTGAAAACTCATGAGAGGAGAGTTGTTGCAGGAGGAAATGAGGGAGAGGAGTTTGTTATGTACGAAGAGGAGCAGCTAGGAAGACTTTATTTCCTAACGTGCTCCAACAGAACAAACTCCTCAACTTTGTTTCCACCGTCGTTTTCGTGCAACAACTCGCCAAAGAGGATCCTTTCCATGATGTTCTCAGTCAAGCACTTTTTGTGGACGTAATTCTGACGGGCGCAATCCCCCTGAAGGATTCAGCTGCCGGCTGAAGCATCTACTGCACGGAATTAAAAAAGTTTTAAATCTACCGACATTATCCTTTAAGTAATTCAAAGTAAGACTTTTAGTAAATAAATTTCGTTGAGAGCTGTTGTGGGTCCTTTGAGCCTCAGACACTCGCACTACGCCTGCATTAACCATCACCGTGTCTAAATGATCCGTCCACACATATCTGCCACTCACCAGGCCCAGCAGACAGCGGAGCTCATAAATGGCCCCCAAGCAGCCGAGGAAGCCCATGAGCATGGAGAACGTCCCGACTCCAATCAGGATGTAGCAGGCCAACTTTACAGATGAGGTGTTGTCTGTATGGAAACAACAAAGAGTCCAGATCAGAAACCAGAAACAACAATGTTGACAACACGACGATAGTGAAACCTGTAGCACAACTAACGTTTAAGTTTACTTTGGGCTCTGGCTAACTGTGACAGGAATCTTTACAAACCAATCAATCGATTAATGGAAAAAATTATCAGCTGATTAATATATAAATTAATATATAAATACATTCTTTAGCTGCAGTCTGATACAAAATACTTTAAAATGAGCTCCACCTCAACAACTACAGCAGTAAAATCCTACTTTTACATGAATGTGTGAGGAATAATAATGTGATAATAGAATATATAAAAGTACTACAGCCAGAGTACTTTTTCTTTTAATACTTTAGGAATATTTTCCTGATTATGTAAACATACATTTACTTTTTCAATGCAGGATTTTTACTAGTATTTCTTTGTATGTTTGGTATTAGTACTTCTACTTCCTCCATCACTGATGAACCCTTGCCAAAGCTGCGTTACATATGGACGCTTTGCCGACACTCCTTGGCGTCGCTTTTTAAAACGCCCTGGGTACCCAAATCTCCCGGCACATCCCTCTTTTACAAATACCAGTTTGTGTGTGTGCGAGACGGCGAACGCATGTTTTTTAATCTGTCGGGCTCCGAGTTGGGTTTTGAGGAATAACTGAGACGTTGAACTTTCAGATTCACACAAAAACTGCTCAAGATTGTGAACAAAGAAATGAAGGACCACGTCAGCGTGTTGATGTTGTGTGGTGGTGGCGGGTTGTGTGGTGCGTTGGCAGAGTGCTCATGGCCTCAAGGAATCATGGGATACCCCCAGGGGATCAGTAAACCAGGGCACGCAGCTCAAAACTAAGACAAAGACAAACGAGGGGAGTTTATGATGGAAAATTAGGCTGAGGCGGGGGTGGGGGGGGGGTGCCGGAAATGAAACCCTGTGTGTTTTGTGTGCCTTAACACACATGTACATGTTTTGAGGGTCAACCTGCAGGGCAACCAGAGACCACCGGCGCAATTAATTTCTACTGGCTGCTATGTTACGACACAGAGGAGGCCTGCGAAGACGTCAGCGCACACTCGAGTTATCCACCGAGTCACTTTCAGAATCAGGTTTCTAACAGACAGAGCTTTCTTTCAAAATGTCATTAGATGAAAATCCTTATATTTATCACAATATAAAGACATATGCATAGAGTGAACTTTTGTCCACTGCACTAAAATCAAATATTCCTTTTAACACTTTAAAAAACATTTAATTTGCATTTTGATGCACAAACCTCCATATTGCACAATTTTCCTTATTATTCTTTGATATTTTGTAAATTTTATTTATATAAATGTGTTTGCACAATATAAATCCACAGTAATGCACATGTAAATAACCTCCACATTGTTGTTTATTTTACAAATAGTTCTATTATTCTTATATACTTTTCTAAGTTGCACCTCTGTTTATTCAATATTCATATATTTTTACATCATGTATGTCTGTCTTGCACCTAATCACTACAGCAAATTCCTCGTACATGTACACGATGCTACTTGGCAATAAACCTCTTTCTGATTCGGATTCTTCTGAATTAAAGGGATATTTCCAGGAATATAATTCTGCACTTCCATTAAGTTTATAAGTCCACGAGAGACATATTTAAAACAAAGAAGCCGGGATATCCTGACTGGTCCCTAATATGATAGTCCCCCTTGTTCCCATAATGCACCTTAATAGCTGTTGAGTTGTCAAACTGTGGCCAGAGACTATTTAAGAAAGAGACGCGCCACTTAAAGAATCCAGATTAGAGTCCTATGGGGAGGCCAGTAACGAGCAAGAAAGCCAATCAAACAGCCGAGCCGGCAAAAATATTCAGCCAATCGCTGACGTCAGAGCACAGCTGAGGTTTTGGAAAGTTTCAGATGTTGTGGTGGCAGCGAGGAGCAGGTGTGTGACCGGATCAGATGCGTGTCCGCCAAAATACTGCGTGAAAAGGCGCCAGATCTCATTTGCAGTAATTGCAAGTTGTGAAAATACCGGGGGGGCCTTCTGTAAATAGTATCTGTGTTAGACTGTGTCCATGATGTCAGTCAGCTCATGGCGTCAATTCACCGGCGCTCGGGACAGAGCCGTTAATAAATCAAAGATACTGTTGCTCACACAGCCAATAGCTGTCAGCCGGCAATGAATATGCTAGCAGAGTAGCTTGCAAGCTACCTCGGCTACCCGTGTTGGTCACGCGACCCTCACCTTGCGGGTCATGGAGTCAAGAGTAACAATAAACTGTGATGGATGTTTACAACCGTCTTCGTTTCCTCCTGCAGATAAATTCAGGAGCATAAAGCTGTTTCTCGAAGTCAGGGAAGGATCCTTCAACGGCTGAATTTCAAAGATGCTAACGTCAAATCCTGCCAAATGACTTTTTTTTCAATGTCCAGGATCATTTAAATTCTATGAAGTATCGATTCCTTCCTTTTGGAAAACTTTTAAAAGGGTGCCTGTGCGCACATCAGCGCAGCAAAAGCCCCCACAATCCTTTACGCATAATGCTGTGCTTTTAAAAATGTTGAACGAGAGGGAAGCAGCGACGGTGCAATATGCATTTAAAGGTTACTACTTGTCCAGCGTGACTTTGTTTTCGCCGTAATGCGTTTTATCAAAATAAAGAAACCACCTGTGCTGCTTAGCTAGTATTCAGGTCAGAGCCAATCAGACACCGCCGCTCTGCGTGATGGGTCCTTTATCTTTATATTGATTATTTGAAGAATCAACTGTGTCAATTTCCATGTTTTGGTGTTTTGATGACCATGTTTATCTCTTGTTAATCTAACAGTTTATTCACTGTGTTGAAACTCTATTTAACGTGTCTAATAATAAGTCAAACTAAAAGAAATTCTCATTTTGTGGAATTTCACGCAAACACCCTCCCCCCCCCTAGACAGTCTGAAAATGTAAACCAATAGGATCTCCGACTCTTTGACCGAATCCATTTCATAATATCACCAGCCCAGACTACAGTTCCCCCCCAAATGCAAATTAAATGTTGAAATGAGGTCTCGCTCTGACTCAGGTTACAGCAGCACGAGGCTGACGCATCGAATCACCCTCAGATTCACGGCTCTGTTTATAAAATGTTCCATTGAGCATCAATACGTCTCATTTCTGTGCAGACACAAAGCTAAACTGTCCCCTTCTAGCTCTGACCCCCTGCTCCGCCTGGTTAGCGTCGTATGACCGCATTCCCGACCGCGATGAAATCCCTGCGCTCACGCTCCTCCTCCCGCCTCTCGGCCCGGGCAGACTGGTGATGTAGTGCATTGGTGTGTGTGTGTGTGTGTGTGTGTGTGTGTGTGTGTGTGTGTGTGTGTGTGTGTGTGTGTGTGTGTGTGTGTGTGTGTGTGGTTGGTGATGAGTAAGGCGGTGAGCGCACTGGGCTGATGTGATGCATGTTGATGCTGGACGGAGCAGAAAGAGGCCAGTGTCTGAGGGGAGGACACCTGCAGAGAGGCCACGGACGCGGGACAAATGTCCTCAGTGACGCCCGCTGATCTGAGAGCGCGCGCACACACACACACACACACACACACACACAGACTGTCTCTCCATTACACCAGCTCAATGTCTGTCTCTATATTTCTGCATCAACACTTCTTCAGTCGTCTCTGTGCCTTTCTTTCTGTTTCGCTGACTCTGCTCGATTCTTTTAAGTCTCTCACTCTGAGAAACTCACAGTTAGTTCAAAGTTTTAGGGATATTTTAGGGGGGGAGCTCTAGTTCTTCATCAAAAATACTCATTTACACAAGTACTGTTCTTAAGTACGAATTTAAGGTACTTTTACTTTCATGCCACTTTATACTTCTACTCCCACTACATCTTCTCTACAGGTTTCTGGTAGCTTATGCCCGGTGCACAATCTTAACCGATTTTAAAATCCACAGACATAATGACAGAATTAAGCGTTTGTTAATATTTTAATCTTAACACACATCCAAAGAGTGGGTCACATAACAAATCTGAGGCAGAACATTCAAAACAATTATAACAACATCCTTTTTCCATAAATATGCATGAGAAAAAAATTAAGTGAAATCTTTTCCCCCCCCATTCATTTTTTCACCTGGTTCTCCTGCTCTGTGCTGCTTGACGCGGCTTCCGTCAGAAATAGACCGGCAGTGAACATCGAACTTTAGCAAAACTTCAATTAAAAAATAATAATTGCAAATCGAATCTCAATATCTGGCAGAAAAAAAAAAAAATCACACTTACATTTTTTTTTCCCCCAAATGGTTCATCCCTATGCGATTATGGTTTTATTGCCCAGCCCTAGTTCAGACATAAACAAACATGGAGGCATACTGTCGTCGTCAGCTGGCAGCACTTGTGTGTGCTGTGTTTAGAGCCAAAAAAAATAAATAAATAAAAACAAACAACTGTGGAAGAACTTGAGGTTTAGAAGACGCAGGTGACGCTTCACCATCCGCTTTCTCTCATTGGTTTTTACTGGGGACACATTGAAATGAAAATTCTTGACTGAAGCCAAAACCGAATACAAAGAAAAAATTTACCGAACACAAGTTCATTCAGATTTTTTCCATTTATTTAGACACTTTTTTTTTTTTTTTTTTTTTTTTAAACCACTGCATTAATTAAATGGTCAAAATGAGCTTTTTCCTCAGAGACTATGGTGGGGGGGGTCCGGGGCCCGAGAGGGTCCGGTAAAGTAAATTACATGTGTCTGTTTACTTTTAATGGACACATGTAATATGTTTTATACTTTCTGTGAAAATAATCCAATTAATCTTATTTCCATCCTGTACAGACGCCTTATTTTGAAAACCGGACGATGTCAACTGTGTTTCCTCCTCGTGCTAAATCCATCCAGTCCGACCCAGTTTGATAAATAATGTTGTATGTGCTTCTCGTACGGCGTAACGTGAAGACTTCACAGCCTCTCTTCAGGTAGTTTGTCTCTTTACAAAGTATGAGAGTCCTGACAGGATAAAGTCTCTAACCTGCCTGTCAGCTCGCTCTGGGCCAGTTCAGTTACCGTAAAGGCTGGAATACGCATGCACTCCAAATGTAGGTGCGGCTATCTTAATCGCCTTCCCAGAACTTAGTGAAACACTCAAAAGCGGGTCAGACAGTTTGTAGCCACAGAACAACAGAAGTCTGCCACAGAACAGATTCTTCAAACGGCGATTTTTGGACGTTTTTTTTGGACACTTAAAATGCTTCCACACTGCCGACATGTCACTGTAATTGTTCGGTAAAATTAGTAAGAAAGAGGATTAATTAAAATTATTTTCAGCCGATGGTTTGGTGCATTCTTAGTTTTTACGGGTTTCTCATCAATTTGGAAGGAAATCGAGGAGCCTCCGATCCAGTCAGTGACTTTATAAAGATTCTGTAAATTCCACAAACTACAGGATAATATGGGCTAATAATCCGTTTCCAACACCCCAGCGATTGTGAGGAGGGCGAATCAGATCCAAAATCAGCCCAATTATCCTCTAGAGTGCAGCCAACTTTAGAAATTAAAATTTTTACACACAAAACATCTGAAGAGTTTATAAAATATGATGTTTTGTTATAAATTAAACAACCCAAAAGTATAAACAAGTAAAGCTGGAGAGTGTAATCGATTAGTTGATTGACAGAAAATGAATTGCCAAATATTTTGAACATTGGTTTTGGCTGCCAGAGTTATTTTTTCCTCTGCTGGACAGATTAAGTGCACTACTAAGTTAACTACTTCTTTAAAATCTGTAAGAGTCGGCAGTAAAAGAGGCCATGATGAGAAAGAAATATGGGAGGAGGAAAAACAGACAAAGAAAGAAAGAAAGAGGTTTAAAGGAATTTCTTTTTTAAACAGTCAGGAAATCTGCTGGACACTTGTGTTTAAACTGAACCAGTCTCATATGGTGGAAAACACACCAGTGACCACACACAGACCGCCGTTCACGGCCTCCGTCAGGGTCACAGTGACCGACAGACAGGATGAAGGAATGTCTGTTATTGGAGTCGGGATGCAGCTCAGAGCCAGTTAACCAGTTAATACAGATGGAATCATTAAATTAAAAACACTGGTAGCCTGTGGAGACATTGATGATTTATGAGATTCAGCCTCAGGTTGGAAATTAAATTATGACACAAGTTTTGGGAAACACGAACGCAAAGCTTCTGGTCCGACCTCCACAGTCTGGGTGTGCTGATGTGGAGCAGCTAATTAAAGCAAGCAGGTCGTGAGAGCCTAAGCCCCTCCCCTTCCAATGGGAACTTATTTTGGAAAAAAGACGTACGGTAGTCAACGGCGAGAGACAACAAATGTTTTTGATCCCGTTTGAATTGTGCCCCGAAGTACACATACTGAAAATAAACTTTTGCAAGTCGAGCAACAAGGCCAGACTTGTAATCATTTTCACCGCTTTTAACACTTTCCCTCTCGTTTGAAAGGAAGGAGGGCGGCGGCTTACTTTACAAATTAGAGGTAGTTGTTCTTCACATTTAGTTATTTAGCTGAAGTGACTTACAATTGCTATTTATGTCAGAGCAAAAGTGTCTGTTGCAATGGGAATCTAACCCGGGTTTCCCCACACCAAAGGCATGTGCCTTCTTTTGAGAATAGCGGAAGTTTACTGGTATTGGTATCGACTATTACATTTCTGGTATCGTGACATCCCTGCTCATGATGGCAGAATAAAGAATAATAATAAAAAAAATATCCTGTCCTGTGTCGGTCGTGGAAGAATGACTCCATCAGAAAACGGCGTATTAGAAATGCATGTTTATATATTAAAAAAACAAACCCATGATTCCTGTCCCGTCCCCTTCTGTGACCCACAGGATTCCCGAAAAGAAGAAGTCAGCCTCTAAAAAGCACCCAAAAAAGATATTCAGCATTTTTTCAATAATCTGCGTCGGTCATTTTAAAAACAGATAGCAGCAGCAGAGGGAGGAGGAGGAGGACTGAAACTGACTGGTGTCTCCTTTCTGAACTGTACTCAGTATTTTGATGTCAGGAATATTGTTTATTTAACATGTTCCATTTTTTTTTTTCAGTGAGAAACTGATTTCATATTTTATACTTTTCTGCAGTAAACTTTAATTTTGTCGCTGCTCTGAAAACAGTTCTGAATTTATTCTTTTTTAAATGAACATATTTTTAAAAGGCAATTATTTAGTAATAATGAAAAACCAATAAGAGTATAGATAAAGAACAGAACCAATAAAAAAGGTATCAATAAAACCCTAACAATATAAAATAAATTCAATATAAATGGCAGCAGGTAAAGATAAACTTCATGATAATTTATCTCTAATTCTTGTTGTTTATTTCTCATTTTGTGTGCTTCTACAACCGATCACAGCGCTCTGTGACCAGTTTTCCCACAGTTCCCTGCAGGGCTGAGTTTCCCCCACGTGGAGCATTTCAGAATTTTGCCTGCCTGATTTTGCTGAATTGTTTAGATTTAGTTGATTTGGTAAGGTGACCTTGATTTTTGTGCTTCTACCGTGGTTAAGAAGGCTGCATAGTTTATTGTTGATATACGATCGGGAGTCTGTACAAGGTATTTTATTTTAGTCTGACTTCCTGCCCGGCGCATCTGCTCGGTGCTGCTTGACACGTCTTCTGTCAAAAATAGACCGGCTGCCTATTCGTCACGCTGCGGAGCGGAGAGCCGCTTCTGAGACGCGCTGCGGCGCTTCAGGTGTGACCACAAGCATCGACTACAATGGCAGCGATCTGCTCCGGCAGCCGTGACGCAGCCGTGACGCGGCCGCCTGTGTGAGTCCGGGGTCAGTCAGTCCCACAACAGTAAAAGCGTCTCGTCTACTTTCGCCTATAACCCAGATTAATTTATAGTTCATCAGGTTTCTTCTTCTTTCTTCTCAAACTCAAACACATTTAAAGACACGCATTAAAAAGAAACACAGGCAGCCTGCAGCCAGAACTTGTCCCGTTTTCCGCCTGTTCATCATGCCTCCATTTGTATTGGCCTACATGCGCTCTACAAGTGGATTAGTGTAAAAAGGTCCACTGGAAAAAAAAAAATACAACGATATTGGCGGTTTGCTTCGTTTGTGCTTCAGAAGTCATCCCACTGAAATCCAGCCAGAGGAGCTGCAACGGAGGGTTTTATCCCAACCTTCAGTCCAAACACAGAAAACCTGACTTCACTGGAGCGACAATTACATCTCAAAACATACAAATGAAAAGAATCGGGTCATATGACGTAAACAAATAAAAAAGAAATCACGCTGCACGCCAACTATCAGCGAGCATCAGGAACACAGAGCGATCCAGTCTGTTCGTTCCTCCGTTTCTCTGGAAGGGAAATCGCATTAAAATCTGATACGGGTACTTACTCAGGAGGACGATGAAGCTCTGATTGTCCAGGAGGAGCCACAGCCCAAAGCCCATGATGACGGCCCCACACAGCTGGAGGAAAAACACACACAGGTGAGCCATAAAAACAGGCTGCAGACAGGCTGTGTGTCAACGAGAGCGTGTTTCAACACACCAGACAACAGAGGATGCAACAATACTTTCAGCTCACACTTTGGTTTCAGACTGGTTATACTGGCATGTTTCACTGGTAGTGGAAGTGTTTCCCACAGGAGTTTGAGACACTGTGGTGGGTGGACCTCGGACCCTCTCGGGGGATCTGGGGATTTGCCCCCGGAACAAGATTTTGTACAAGTTAAAATGCATTAATCTGGTGCACGTTGAGAGCAAAATTAAGATCTATGAAGAACTTTGCGCTCTAGTAAACAATTTGATCATAAACATATAGTATAAATATAAATGGTGATAACGCAGAATCAAAGAATAAAATGAAATTAACATGTTGTATACCTTCTGTGAATACAATCCAATTAATCTTATTTCCATACTGTACACACTATATAAACTATGGTGGAACAAATTAGACTGTGGCGCCCGCCATAGCCTCTGTGATTATAGGAATTATAGGTCTGTGCTGCTGTTAATCATCCTTTCAGACTTTTGCTGATACAGGATAAACGCAGGGGTGTTCTGGTTTGTCTCTTAATCTAACATCTCATCTGTTTTTGCTTGTTCTACAATATTTAAAAGCGATTTGCTGAGCAAATAGCTTCAAATATCTCCATATATGGTTGTGTGGATGTGGTTTTATTCAATATAATTAGGTCCACTAGGATAATGTGCAAAAATAAAAATCTAGGTTGTTTGTTAAAATATTTTTTATGTGAGGCAGCTGCAGTAGGAAATGTTCAGGTTGCCTCAGCAGTCATTTAAAAGCTCAGATACAACTGCAAGCCAGTAGCAAACAGTAAAATCAGGCTGATATCTTATAACATGAAAGTAGGAGTGAAACTAAACTCCAAACCACACACCTTCAGTTAGACGTTACAAAAGTAGTGAGAGCTGAACTTTCCGTGTCCCTTTAGTCTCCGTTTAACGTCTTAAAACTTTTTGGTTTGGAGACCATTTTAAGTCTTTTGTTTAAAGTCTCAAGTTTTCACATTGCAAGCAAAGATCCAAAAGTTTAAGGTCTCTTGACCAATAAAATCAGATCTGTGTTAAGATAAAATCATTTAAGTGCAGAGGCCTGAAAATTATAAATGTATATAAATACAGCGCAGGAGTTGTTTTTGTTTATATGGAAAGTTTCAAATGAAAGAAGAAAATAATCAAACGTGGTTCAGTACTGTACGGTTATTTTAAACCAAACAATTATTGTGATTTAACACCTACTACTAAAGTATCTCATACATGGAGGAATTCAAACACAAGCGCTTAACCTCAGATCACAGATTTATGAGAAAAAAAGAGAGCGAGAAAGCGAGTATCACCCTGGTAACTAAGCCACAAACACTTTATCTGCACTGCAATTAAGTCTCAGAAAGACAACATGAATGATAGGATCTACATGAAGCCGTCGACAAAACTGCAGTCTTTACAGCAACTTAAGATACTTTTACACAGTTTCCAATATTCTGTTATAATTCCTCTTCTTGAAAGCACTGGATTAATTTTTACGCAGCAGACAGAAGGACATTAGCCATTTTCTAAACACTTCCTGATATTTACTGCAACTGACACTCCAACAAAAACAAAGAGGAAAATCTAACAAGACTAGAGTTGGGCGATATGGCCAAAAATGTTATCAAAATAAATTGCTCCTGATTGAAAGTTGAAGAACTAGATAGTAAACTTTTCTTTGGACGTGCTACACCTCAAACATCAGATATATTTTCCACAATTCAATTGTTTAGTTAATTTTACGGAAACCACCAGTCTGTTCTTGAGGTTTGGCCAAATGAATGATTCGTAATTGATGTGTTATCCGACAGCCTAATTTTTATTTACATGATATTCATACTGGTTTTTCCATCTTTGCTGAGCAAGACTTTTGTGCAAAAGGAATTAAAGGCTTTTCCCAAATACAGGCAGGCGAGTTCAGTGATTAAAGCAAATTAAAGCCCGGGCGATAAAGTTTTATGGTAGTCCAAAAGAAGCAAAAGTGTAAGGTATGGATTTATTAGGGTTTTTGTTTTCATAGGCGTAATATCGTTAACTTAACATTTTTATTTATTATACTTACACAGAAACTAACTGCTGTAGGTCCACACTACAATATGCAGTTCTACACAATATGTATCTACTGTCTTTTAGCATCATGTACATAGCCATAAAGTACTAAAAAGGTTCAGTTTTATTGGCATCTAGTTGTGAAGGTCGTGAATTGCAACCAGCAGCTCACTCGCCGCTCACCCCTCCCTTTGCAAGTGCGCAGGAGAAGCTCTGTCGGCCCTTGTGCTATATTAATTTCACTTTTCTTCTTACTTCTAACAAACTAGACGACTACTGCCGCTACTATTTCTTCCTTCTTCTTCTTACATATTCAACGTAACGTGACGAAACGCGCTCTGTAGAGCAGTTTGTCCATTCGGGCTACTGTAGAAACACGGCGGCGCAACATGGTGACGTCCATGTAAGAGGACCCCCGGTGCATGCAGATAGAAATGGCTTATTTTAAAGGTAATAAAAGCATGACGGTTTTTTATGTAAGGTCTTTATACACCACTGAAAACATAGTTATGTATATTATATTGCATTTCTGTCAATAGATCCTCCTAAATATCACACGCTGGACCTTTCAGGCATTGACGTGCACTGAGAACGGCTCTTAAACCATGTTTATAAAAAGGTGCATTAATCCTTTAATGGCACATTATCATTAAATCATTAGTGGAGGTAAAATACTCACAAAGAAGATGAGGTTGAAGAGGAACAGGAAGTACTTGGTTACTGTCATGCAGCCTTTCCCCATGATGCTGGATCTGTAAACATGTAAACAAGAGACACCACAGTCACGATTCACATTTACATAAACAGGTGTTCTGTGTGAGAACAGTGCAGGATCGTGTAGCCAGACTTGCTTTGGGGATAAGCGTGATGTGAACAAGTGGTGACAGATGCTATAAGGACCACAGACCTCAGAGGCTAAGCTGGCCTGATCATGATCCAGACTGGGGCAGGGGGGCGTGGGGGGCTCAAATCTCCAGGATTACACCCACAAACCCAGTACAAATCACAACCTCAATCTCAGAGCGCAGAGGGATGAGAGGCCAGAAACTCTGTGACCTCTCTGACTAACTCTCAGATCCAGATTCACAGGAAACCAAGATATCAATATTACCCTAATAAGAGTAATATCTGATCTTTCTTTTATTTATGTTATTTTAGCCTTTGAAGATTAATTTCTCCTCCATGCAAAGTTTGGTTTTTTAACAGCGACATATTTAAGACACATAACTCCCCATTCTTACCTAAACATCGCTGTAACCTGGTGGTTACACTCAATGTACTTGCACTTTACTTGAATATTTCCATTGTATGCTACTCTGCTTACAATACTCCACTACGTTTCAGAGGGAGATAATGCACCATTTACTTCACTACATATATCTGACAGTAGTTAGCAAAAACTTTAGAAATGAAAGATTTATACGTCATATTATACGTCAAACTTACGTAACCAGGTGATAAAATCAAAAGCTTAAATATACAGGACATTCAAGTATTTAAACCTCTAAATACAATTTTCTGCTGTAGCGAGACTGCTGCAGGTGTTGACTTTAGACAGCAGGGGGCGTCACTTAAACAGCCTCGTGCTTGCCGAGAGGTCAACGGGCGCCGGGAAAATACAGGAAGAAAATAATAGTGTTGTAGTCAAGACCGCCCAAACCGAGACAAGACCGAGACCAGTTCCCCACATTACATGACACACAATAAAATGTGGAACGAGATCACAGGTTCTTCTCAAATTGATCTGAAAGATCCACATTCCCATTAAAACTCCCACATACAAACTCAAGAGTCCTCAGTGTTTGAGACCGAGACAAGACTGGGTACAAATGCAGTTGAGACCGAGACGAGACCAAGACCATCAAAAAGTGGTCTTAAGACCGGTCTCGAGTATTACAACACTAGAAAACAACTTTTTATGTGAAGCAGCTGCAGCAGCCATTCCTTTGCCTGGAATGGTGAGAACATTTATGAATAATTTTGTTACCTGTGGGCCACGAGAGCTCGTTATCCGTGAGTTGGGTATGAAACGGAAGATACCTGATGACTGTTGTATTTTAATTTTCGTGACTACTATCTATTTATGGACACCTTTTGTTTCCTTTGTTACACAAATGAGCTCAAACATTTGATAAGTTAGCACAACTAATGTAAAGTGATTTTTGTGCAGTGCTGTGAATGTTTTCCTGTCCCGTCTTAATAGGAGGTGCCACTGCCGTATTTCTTGTACCGTGGTTATTCTGCTTGTGTGTCATATTTGGGCTGCATTTCGGTTTTATTTGTACTAATTGCTGCATCATTGCCGCGTGTATGCAGGAGCAGTAACTACTTGGTTTCTATTTTTGACTCAAAGACCAGTTTATTTATTTATTTTTTTGTTTTGTACATTCAACACCAGTTTCTTCAGTGGAACAGTAATTGTATTTTAATTTTACTTTCTATAAAATTACCAGCCCTAAAAGGTGGGAAGAAAATAAAATAAACCCCACAAATTGCATTTGAAGTTGTGTGTGTAACTAGTGCCGGCACCTCCTGCGATGTGAAAATTGCAGAAGGCCATATTCTATTCAGACTACTGCAATTTTGATAAGATTACGAGCCGTTTTGCATACTTTAAGTGCAATTTGCTGCCAGTACTACACACTACACAGGTGAATTTCTTCACAGACCTGATGCCAAGTGAAAGCTATGAAATCCCAATCCATCCAACTCGCTTTCACCACTAGGAAAATGTTGACGACCTTTCTCCGTCTGTGTGGTGGTTCATATTTACAGTAAATCCAGCCAGACGTGAACGCAGCATCTCTCTCCTGCATCTCTTCACCTCCCTGCAGCCACCCCCTCCTCTCCGTACTGTAATGGCCTCTTACTGTCCAATAAATCTATGAAATCTGGGTGAAATATGGAGGCCTGACTCGATATTTCCTCCTGGCAGTGAAGCCCTGTAGCGTGAGCACAGTGCCCGTGTACCCGACCCATATTCCCATCACGGTAAATAGGTTACTGTTACAACACGGCCTGTGCCAGTTTAGAGAGGGGGGCACCTGCAGGGAGGACAGAGGGAAGAGAATATGCAACGGGGAAAAGACATTTGGCAAACGGTCGCCGCAAAGCCAGATGGAAGGTATTTTAGACTATAAACAGAACCGGCTGAAACCTTAACAAAGACCAGGTCAGCCTCTGATACTGCACAGCACGAGTCTGAGGGGAGAGATGCTGCGTTACAGAAATTACACTGAATCTTTACAGATCTGTTTTTAAGCCTAAAACTTTATAAGATTTCACTGTAGGAAAATGATTAAAACAAAAAAGGATGGCAAGAAGGCAAAGAGTTTGTGATTTTTATGCACAGTTAAGATAAAGCTAGCAATATTTTTCTATTATATATTTACATTTTCAACAAATCCCACTAAAAGACCATTTTGTTATTTCAACTATCAATACTTTCTGACCTCTCTGCCCTGTTTGCAGCGCTCAGCCCCAAACCTATTGTTTCTTAGTGAAGACAAAAATCTTTAATACATTAGAGCCACAACAATTAGTCAATTAACTGATTAGTTGTCAACTATTAAATTCATCGCCACCTATTTTGATAATCAATCACTCACTTTGAGTCCCTTTTTAAAGAAAAATAAAAACGATTTCAGCTTCTTAAATGTGAATCTTTTCTGGTTTCTTTGCTCCTCTGTGACAGTAAACAGAATATATTTGGGTTGTGGACAAAGGAATACATTTGAGGACGTCACCTTGAAACACTGATCGACATATTTCATAATTTTCTTGACCTAACAACTAAAAATCGATTAAAAATCAACAGATGAATCGATAATGAAAATAACAGTTAATCGCAGCCCTAAAATACATGATTTAATTTTCATTCTTAGTAAATTTCCTAAAACAGCTGCTCACGGAGAGTCTTTAGCAAACGTTACTCACACAGGAGGAAAAAGTGCATCTGTTGGGGACTAATTTCAGCTGCAGTTCATCTAGTGAGTGTTTACAGCCGCCAGATGGTGAATGTACGATTGACTCTTTACGCTCACGATCATATTAGCATTTAAACTGCAAAATTTAGTGCCAAAAATCAATTAATGTAAATGTAATTGCCAGAATGTGTCAGGAATGTGGTTTGTGTGTTCATGTTTCCTGTTTAAGCCCGTTTTTGGTTCTGTGTTTCTCTGTGTAGTCTTCTTCTTAGTCCTGTGATTATTATTCTTCATCATAATCATCCGCATCTTCAAGTTACTTAGTATCTGTTTCGTATCTTAGTTCCTAGTTCGGTGTCTTAGTTCTTAGTCCTGTACCTTAGTTCATGTCTTAGGTGTTCACTCCTGCGTTTTGCCCATGTCGATTCTGAGTCCTGTTTTATCTTAGCTTCAGTCTGTGTTCCTTGTTGGTGTTTATTTGTGATCGGTTTGCTGGTGTCTGTTCCCCCTGTAATTACTCTGCTTGCTTGTCCACTAAATACTTTGAGTTCCAGTTAATGTACGGTCTTGTGTTTTGCATCTGTGAATGTCTCTCCGCCTCCCTCGTTAGCCCTGACCCCGGTCACCTGTGGTGCTCCCTCCCTGCTCCTTTACCAGTGTGTATTGTCCTCAGTTGTCTTCGGTCCTTGCGTCTAGTGTTGAGTATTCCTGCATTTGTTTCATGGATCTCTTCCTTGCGTTTGGATTGTTTTCTCTGCCCTGTTCTGGATTTTACTCTGCCTGTTCGGACCTTTTGCCTGCTGTGCTAATGAGTAAGCCTGTTTTTGCTGAATAAATCTTTTGTTTGAACTGCTTCCTCCTCTCGCCTCGCCATTGTCTGCATTTGGGTCCTCACCTCAGCCTTCACTCAGCGCACCCCAAATTCTCAACATTCAGCCAAAGAGTCCAAAACGGAGGAAGCTATGGTAGCATATTAGCTGCGTGTCACCATCCACTTTTATTTCACCTCCTGTCAGCGGACAAACTGCTCCTCATCAACATGGGAATGGTTCCCACACACTTATGAGACAGATTGGTACACATACATCTTTAAACTGTGTGAACTTAATGTCCAGTTAGCAACAGAGCTAAGCTAACAGGCTTGTGAGCTTGCTAACTGACAGTTAAGCTTGCAGCGCTTTATTTTCTTGCTTCAGTAACTCTTCATTTAACAAAATGGTGTACAATAGTGAACAAAATGTCGGTGTTGGTACCAACACAATATAGAAAAACAGGGAGACGCTTGAGAACTGTTAGCGCGCGCCCGGCTTACTAGCATGTTAGCGGTGAGCTTGCCAGCAGTTGTTGATCAGCGTGGGTGGAGTGACTAAGCCCTTAGTTATGCATAACTTTAAGCCTTAATGATTTAAACCGGTGAGTTATATAAAAATGAATGGGGAAGTTAGCGATATGGACCGAAGAGGAATAAGATAAATCAACTGCTGTATACACACAAAGCTACCCGTTAAAATATCACCAGCCTTATCCTTAAATTTCATTATGGTGCCTTTAAGTCTTCCCCAAAGGTCTAAATCTGGACTGGAGGTTATAAACATGGCAGAAGCATTACATGAGCCTGGCGGGAAAAGAATAAATAAAAACAGGTCTTGAAACAAAGGCTTTGTTATATTTAGAAGTGCCACGGAGCCACTTTGTGCTGCAGCTGCTGAATGAATAGAAACATGTCCGCTTCAGGAATGTACATGAAGTTTCAGTTCATTTATTGGCCTAAAATTCTTGCAAATTTTTAAATAAAACCAAAGGGGGAAGATACTATTCATAACAGCTGCCTTCAAGTCAAAAGGAAACAAATAGAAAACATGCTGTTGCACATTAGAAAGAAACATTTCTGGGACGTAAAACCTACATGTATAAAAACAGAAGTAAAATCTGATAAACAACGCAGAAAAAGTTTGATGCGCTTTTCATCGAGCGCTTTCCCCCCACTGGTTTTAGTGACGCATGCGTAATAGACCCTTACGTCAGTGTAACCACACGATTGGCTGAAAAATGTTTCCCGTCTCGGCTGTTCAAAGCAGGTGATTGACTTTCTAGCGGGAGGGGTGGGATAACCGCCATCTTTGGCGTTAAGGGCTTTCCCCATAGAGTTGTATTGAGGATTCTTAAAGTGGCGTGTCTTTTCTATAAAACGTCTCTGGTTAAGCGAAATACAGGAGCCGAAGTCTGCCTCCTCCTCTCCGAAACAAACAACCTCTCCAGCTGATAACAATAAGTACTAAAGCGCTTCAAAAGTCTCCCTCTTGTCGGCGCTGGACTGGTGGTCCCCGCTTCTGTTTCCAGACCTGCCAAACTGTGTTTCTTTCTCTGTGCTGAAGTTCTTTTAAAGAACTTGATGGTTTTGTCAAGCCTGTTGTTATGAACTTGAATCATGTGTCACTTCACTGTACTGATTTTTATTTCAAGACCAGTCAGGACCGTAACTTTGGAAATATCAATAAATTGCTTTTGCCTTGTCTGATTTATTTGCCAACGTCCTAACTTTGATTGGATGGAAAACGTATCGCTTCAAATTCAACCAATAACACTAATTAAAAATGTGTTGTTACCATTAACGGCTGTCCCCCCTCCCGGCGATAGTAAACATGGAAAAGGAGCGTTGAATAAAGCAGCTCTCAGTGTTTGTATGTAGGTGTTTTAATGGGAAAGTGCATCTTTCTGATGGATTTGAGAAGAACCTGTGATCTCGTTCCACATTTTTTAGTGTCTCATTTAATGTGGGGAACTGGTCTTGGTCTCGACTTGGTCCCAGTCCCTAAAAGTCTTGGTCTTGTCTCAGTCTCGATAAACTCTGGTCTTGGTCTGGGCGGTCTCGACTACAACACTACCTGTGTTTTTGTATGGCGTACGTCAGAAGAAGTAAATACGTCAGCTGGTTAATTTGCCTTGTTGCTGGTTAATCTTCGCAGGCGGAAACGCACACAACAACGGGCTGAAGGAACTTTTTAGTGTACTTGAAAAGTCCCAGGTGCTTTTGTTGGAAACGCGGCATAATTATATTGGACACAAACAGAAGCACCGCAGGTCGAATCTGTGCCGTCAGAAGTTTTGACCCAGTTCACACGGACGATGAAACTGGGCTGCGTCTCCACTCTGACCTGTCGGGTCAGAGGGAACCAGTCCTAGTTACCAGACAGAGCTCACTATTGGCCGCTGTGTGTTGAAGTGATGCACGCACAGACACACACAGTCGTGTTTCTATCACTTTCTGGGACATTACATTGACTTAGGTTCATTCCCTGGAGACTTACCCTTACACTGACCTAACCCTAAACCAATTTGTCACCCTACTATTTAATGATTTACTTAATGGGGACAGAATGCAGGTCCCCATTAGGAAGCCGGGTCACTACAATGTAAGTGTGTAAACAGATTTATGTCACCACAACATAAGTAAAAAAAAAAAAAAATCCATGAAAACATACAATACATATTTAATATAAACCGTTCTGTAAATGTCTGGCCATTTGGTATATTATCACAATAAAACCAAAAAAAAAAAAAAAAAAAAAAAAAAAAAAAAAAAAAAAAAAACAAAGCTTTTATTTATGGATACTTTCAGATTGTAAAGTCTCATTGTGATTCGAGTAAATCTGGGAAATTCCATTGCTGTGGTGACTCACCTAAATTACCACTTTCATGACTAGTAAGAGGAAGTTCGATGCAGGACTGTCCCGAGACAAGCAGTTTAGAGATCTCCTCCAAAAAACTAAAACAGTGCCCTTCAAAGTTACTCAAACTGTTGACTGTAATCATTACAATCCTTTCAATTTAGAACAGCTAAAGCCTCGTTCACACTACACGATTTGCTGCTCGGTGAGCTGTGGTCGGGAGTAAATCAGCGATTGATCGGCGGTCGCCTGTTGTTATGTGTGAACTACTCAACGACGCATCAAAACAGCTCCCTGACAGATATCTGGAGGAGTTGGCCGACTCGACATCCAGCAAAGGAGAGCAGAAGGCTGGCAGAGCAGGCAGCTACTTTTCCACCGCAAAACACTTTATAAAGCTCATGCAGTCTCCACTAGCTCACTTCAGGCAGTGATATACGCCTATTATTATATATAATGAGCGTATATCACGGCCTGTCGTCGGTTGACAGCCGCTGTCAGCTCGTGTAGTGTGTGTCCCCCTGTCACCGATCATTCACGTTGTGTAAACGCCACAACGACTTCAAGACTCCCGTCACAAGACGGCAAGTTGTGTAGTGTGAACGGCACGACCATCAGAAGTCGTGTAGTCTGCACGAACCTTTAGTCTGGATTTCTGGCAGAACTTCTGCTTCTAAAAAAAAAAAAAAAACAATAAAAAAATTGCATGTAGAAGGAAAAAGTCTTTATTTGCAGAGCTGTAGTTCTGTAGCTTTATTGATAGTAAATTTTTTTTCTTTCTGTTGCTCACAGTCAGCAGTAAACAAAAGAGAAAACAGGTTGTTTTGGCATCAGTTCCATTTGATATTGTTATTATTGGAGAAACACAGCACATCTAAAACAATCCCTCTTCTGTACGGCATCAAAATAAATACACCTGTTATAAAAGGACCTCCGCAGTCAGCAGAAACAATAACTTCTGCACTCCAGAATCAGAATCCTTCTTCTTCTTCTTCAGAATTCATACTTGAGCAGTTAAGCTAGCTGACAACTTTCCATAAACAAATAGTTTTGGGGAATTTGGTTGCACTTGTTGTAACCCTGGTGGAGAATGTGACACTAGAACACTTCTTGCCTTAATGAAAGGCAATGCTTAAAACTGAAGATTTAAGACCTAGGTAAATGTTGAGCGTTATTGTTGAAATTCAGGTGGGAGTTTCCTCCGAAAGAGAGCATCAACAAACAAAACTAAACAAGCTAAAGCAGCACTTTGCTTTCTAATAAACCCTCTCCTCTTTTCGTTCCTCTTTTATTTTAAATATTCCTCCTCCTCAAGCCTCTGGTTGTACCAGGCACAGCAACACACAGCTCAGCGTGAATGACTCAACACTCAATAAAGAAGTTAAACTATAAACAGGCGGTTTCTGTTTTTCAGAGCAGCACAAGAAACTTCTGTATATAAAAAGAGTTAAAGTGGGTCAAGGTTTTTAACTTGCATTTTATTTTCATATCTGCAGATAAAAATATCAGTTTCTCTTTCATCGTCATAAAGAAATCAAATGTATTAAGTTACCCCACGAAAGCACGAGTATGATCACCAACTTGTGGTCCATATTGTGTCACTTTGCCATTTTTGGTGGCGTCTGGAAGTATCTGATTACTTTCCATTTGAGCTCCCTCCAAGTGTTCAAATTAGTCACCGACCTGGCATCTAGTAGATCAACCAGTGTCTATTTTAATCTCCTATTTCTACTTTATTTGAAAAGGTGGTGTTTTGGTTCATGGGCTTAAATGAGAGACATATGTTGGACAAAAACTCTGTTAGGAACCTTTTCATTGCCTTACGGTTCATAAGAGCGTCTCCATTGTGTGTCTGAGCAGGTTTCTGGTTTTTACACGCACTTGAGAAAATGCAGGCGAGCGGGCCCTTGAGTCCACTCTGTGCCAACTGGATGAGGTGTGTCTAAAACATCTTTGTTTTTAATTCCTCCGGTATAATTCTGCACATAGTCAGCAGAGCTGCAGGTATCGCTTCACAAGACGCCGCGTGCTGCTGTTAATTCTTTTATGCAGGGACGACGACAAGCATCCACAGACTGAAATAATCCATCACAGTGAACAACTTTCTCTTTCATTTGTTCTCAGCTGCTTCATGCTAACGCTCTGATTTCTTTTCAGCCACCTGACAATGCTGGAGATAATCCCTTAAACGTTTTTTGTCATCTATGTAAGCCATGGCTGCAGTTAACATCACGCTTGGTTTGACAAAAAAATATATAATAATAAATAAATAAAGATGTGGGAAAGCAAGAACTGCAACTACTGATCAATTTATAGGCATATCTTTTGAAAATGGATGAACGTGTGCTGGTTCCAGGTTCTAATATGTGAAGGTTTGCTGGTGTTATTTGTCATTTATGACAGGAAATAAAATATCTTTGGGTTTTATTCAAACAAAACCAGCATTTTGCACTGGGGTGAGCAAATGCCATTAAGGGCGAGCGACCATAGGTGTGTGACGAGATCTCGTGTCACGCGTGAACCCGCTCTCATGCTGTGAGTCGCAGACGGTGACCGAGAGGTAACGTAACTGGTAGAGTGTTGAAATAAACATCTAAAAACTGAAGCATAAGTTTCAATTCAATTTTACTTATATAGCGCCAAATCACAACAACAGTTATATCTCAGAGCACTTTTCATGTAACCTTGTTCTGTTTTTTGGGACTGTGAGCTGCACGAAGATATGGCAGGTCAAGTCAAGTTTATTTAAAGTGTAAAATCACCAGCTGTGTGGTCCCAGTACACTTTTTACAGAAAACAGAGACACATAAAGATTGCAGAATTGGATAAAAAGGCTGAGAACACATAACAAGATACACACATTAAAATACACAATTGTAAAACAACAAGAAATAATTAAAAATGTTATAAAAATTCATAAATACTCTAGCCCTAACTATAAGCCTCCTCACAAAATAAAGACAAAACCATCCCTAAATAAAAGGGTCCACGGATCCCCCCCCCCCACGCCGGCAAACAAATCCCGCCCTCATTTTATGTATTAAAGTTCAATAACGTTGTTGCATGGCAGCGGCAGCACTGACAGGGTCGTCCATTCAGTGTTTGTGTTCAGCATCAGTCGCACATCTCGTCCACGACGCTTACACACTCTTTGACTCATGCAGAAATGTGCAGGGGGGGGGGGCAACAAAACAACAACAACAACCACAATAAACTCTTTTGTTTCCGCTCTTCCCTCGCTGTTCTTTTCATCAGAATCTATTTGTAGCCTGAAATTTAAATCTCATATTAAGACGAACAAAGAAAGGGTTTATCTGTCCTCGTGTTTATCATTTAAACTCTAACATGTTCCTCACGCCGGCTGCTGGTGTTTGTCAAACAAAAAGCCTTTTCTGTCTTAAAAAAAAAAAAAAAGGAGTACGTTTGACATTTTGGGAAAATGTTTCTTGCCGAGAGTTAGATGAGACGATCGACACCATTCTCATGTCTGTGGCGTTAAGTATGGACAGTAACTAAGTACAGTTACTTGAGTATTTTTCTTTTCATGCCACTTTCTACTTCTACTCCGCCACATGTCAGAGGAAGATATTGATAGCTGACAGATTCAGTTACACACGCAGTTTATACAAGTACAGCTGATTATTAGATCGACATTAAAATTACCTGGCAACAACTTTTATGAAGACATTTTTCATGTAAAAACATTTTATGGCTCCTTTTAATTAATTTAATTTGTAATAATATTGAGCCGTGTGTACTGTTGGTTTGACAAAACAAGCATTGTGAAGGTGTCACTCTGGTTAACTGTGACAACAGATCTCAATATTTTAAGAATTTCGAAAATCAATTTATGGTAAATGGAACGCAGCATAAGACAAACTTAACCTTAAGCCGGTGTGTTTACCTGAGGTGGAGGCCTCTTGTGTGTCTGAGTGTGGGGAGAAGAGAATTTGAAGAAGGTGTGAAGAATATTTAAAATTTATAATAATAATGTTCGTGGTGATTAAAACCTGCTCTCCCATGGATTATATGTCTTTTTGCTGGGGGGGGGGTTTATAATCACGATGCCGGCTCAACGTCGTGATGTCTGTGAGTCATCGCCGATGGACGATGGAATCGTCTATCGGCCCAACCCTACTCTGTTTTGGTCTCCACCAGCTCCTGAGCAAAAAGACAGGAAACAGAGATAAGCAGCTCGCCAGGCTCCAGCGTTTCTCCATATGTTTATTTATTGGCGGCCCTCCACAAGATCAACGCTGACCGACACCGATTGATATTCAATTGTTTTTTTTTTTTGTTTGGTTTTTTTTTTTTTTTTTACTAGGCCTATTTAAAATTGTATTAAATAAATAGCTTAAATAAGGAGAGCTAAGTTAATGTTAGAAAACACCTGGGTTTTCGAGGCTAGCACGCTGTGTATAGGTGGTAGTCAATATCGACTTCTGACATTGTATACAGTAATTTAATGAATTAATTGTTTATTAAAGTCATTGAAAAGAGATTTACATTATTTCATTTAGCTGAAGCGACCTGAGCCTGATTTATACTTCTGTGTCACATCTACACCGTAGCCTGACCTTCCCGAAAAAATGTACTACACTTTGCGGCGACGTGGAACGCAAGAACTGTGATTGGTCGGCTTGGTAGCATTTCATTTCCTCCAAGCCCACAGGAAGGCTTTGAAATCAATTTTTCTAACGGCTGTAACGCGGCGGATCACTTTTTTTTTTTTTTGAGTGTCACAACCCACGGAAATGTGAAAAGTCCTTCAGAGCATTACATTTATTATTTTACCCCCGTTCAAATTAGCGGGGGGCTAAACCTGAAGTTAGCGGCAAGTCAACACTATAACACTACAGCCAACTAGCGCTTACAATTAAATTCGGCCCATAGTAGTGATGCCCTTTATACGAGTGAGGTAGGGGAGCAAAAAATTATGCTGAGGCAGAACATCAAAATTTAAGCTGAATGATAAAGCGTGAGTAACAGTGAGCCGTGATGAGATTTAAGCTGAATGATTAATAATCATCTTGTAAGTTTATAAAACAATTTTCTGTTATGTCTTAAGTACCTTTAATAGCTTTGCTTTAAATTTCAATCTGGTGTCGTCGTTAAGTCGACAGTATAATCTCAATTAAAAGTACTGAAACAAATGTTTACGTGACATAAAAAGGCGAGTTATTATTTTGGCCGGTGGATTTTTTTCCACCTACCAGTTCCATTGCACCCAAGGTCACCTGCAACCTGTGGGGGGAACAATCAAGCTCGCCAGCTGATAAACCGTATAAGGGGGTCAATCTGTCACTCGAAGCGGCTGTGACTTGACAAGCTCGCCACGTGTCTCTAGTTACACGTTAATTATCTGTCAGATACTGTGTGCTGAAGTAGAGGTAATGTTGGTCCAGCTGGTGAGGTTTTGTTTCTATGCTTGTTGAGTAGTTTAGTTCTTATTGTTGAATCCTCTGTCAGTATTTGATCATATATTTGTTTTAAACAGCACAGACAGGCCCTTTTTTCCCTCCATTTGTGGTTTTTGTGCCCAAGTTTGTTTCGTTACCAATAAATAACTTTTTACCAGAAACCCCTGGTTTAATGTTGCTTCCCTTTCCCCTGGGTAGAAACAACATGCTGTGTGAACATTTCATCTTAACGCAGCTGCCTGGAGCATAAAAAGTCTGATGCTTCCCGTCATTTAGCCGATTGTTCTTTCTATAAAATCTCTAGTCGTCTATAATTTCCAATCAAAGCCCAATGTGATTGTATTCAAATCGCTTGTTTCATCTGACCAGCAGTCCAAACCACAAAAATATTCACAATCAAGAGACGACAAAAAAGCAGGAAAATGTCACATTTGGGAAGTTTTTTTGTTCTTGAAAAAGAACTTTAAAATGTTCTTAAGACGACGCCTCCACATCTCCTCTCCACCTGACAACAACACCTCCACACACTCTTTCAATAAAACACCACCACCCTCCCTTCTCCCTCACAGGGTCACACTCAACAATGGCAGCTTTCAGACACAATTTTCCCTCCGGCAACAAAAGGGGAAACTCGACACACGGATAGCAGCTCTGGCCTTACATTTCCTCGGCACAATAAGACACCAGCGGCAGTTTGAAAGTTGCCCTTTTCTCACCGTGAGACCTTCCAGAGACACCTGACACACCTGACACACCTGACACACCTTTTAGACGATGTAAAGAGCTTCAAGACCAGTTCTACACCTCGTGGAAAATAACTGAAGCTGACAAAAAAAGGGCATGTTTTAACTTTAACTGAAAGCAAAACGGTCAGTTTAAAAATTTAAAGTTTTTGCCTTTAGACCTTTAGACGAGACATTAGGGCTGCAGCTAAGGATCCATTTCATTATGGATGAATCTACCTGCTGTTCTCTTGATTGATCATTTGGTGTGTGAAACATTAGAAAATCAGAGTTAACATCTTTTGATAGCTTGTTTTTATTGCCCAACTGTCCCAAACAGGGCTGAACGATATTGAAAAACTATCTAATTGACCTTTCGCTAAGCCCCGCCCCACTTTTTACTAGTTACTGTTGCTAAGTCTGACAAACTGTCGGTGCCGCCACGGTCTATATCGTCAAATTTGTTGGAAAAGCAATCTCAGAAACAAGCAGACAGTTTTTCAGTTGCATTATACATTTGAAGTTTGTATTCAGACTGACTCGAACAGACGTGAAAAAATGAAACCGCATCCCCCCCGATGATTGAGACAAAAGACAACGATATTAAGGATCAACACTGTTCCTGTAAAGCTGGGTAGGCCCCTATTTATTATTACAATCATTAAAAAGCAGACCAGTAGGGCTTTATTACGCTACATTCAGTACGTTAGCTAGCGTTAGCTAACTAACATCACAGCAGGAACAATCCACAGCCGACAACAATCCTTTCAGCCTCTCTGGGTAGCGACTGTAACTATTACAAGTGCCCCAAGAACAGAGTTTGACCAGATCTTAGAAAAATACAGCAAAAAAAAAAAAAAAGCTAGAAAACGACTGTTTTTGCATCTGAGTCAATGGAGCGCAGCCGTGAAAGTGTCGGACCTCAGTCTCCTCCTATACTGCGCTGTGATTGGCCAGCTGCGTATTTGGGGTGTGGCTTAGCGAAGGGTCAATTTTGATTATTTTGAATGATATTACAATATGATTTGAAATATTAGCGGGAATGATTTTTTTTACATACATTTTTCCTATTTTTATTGAAAATCATATTTAAATATATTATGGTGTGATTTTTGACTTGATCAAACAAAAATGTTTTCTTAGCCTGTATAATATGATGTGTAGGCCAGGACATCTGTGAAGACAATATTCAATTTAAAAATGGTATTTTGACACACAGTTTAACAAAAGATTGCGCCTCCTGCTAATATGGGCTGCTGAAAATTGCAGTAAAATTTCAATTAATTGTTCAGCACTAGTCCCAAAACCCTGAAAACATCTGAGAAGCTGGAACAAGTAAAATTGTTGCGTCTTCAGTAAAAAAAAAAAAAAAAAAAGAAAAGTTGCCGATTAATTTTCTGTCAATCAACTAATTAACAAATGGTCAAATTGTTCAAGCTCAAACTTAGATACTCATTAAATGTATACTGTAGATATTAGGGACACTGACCACTGGTGAAAACTTGAGTACATCTGCCCAGGAGGCCCAAAAAGGTCCAAGTATCCAACACTTATCATAAAAAGCAAAAAATATAAAGCACATTTGTGTATCATCTCACAACATCTCAGATTTATCTGGGGACCCTTTTGAAGGGGCCCGAACAAGCTCACAGGATGTGGCGATACACAATACTGGGTGAAAACAAAAACTTATTTTATATATTGTACAGTTTATATTAAAAGTTGAAATATATGAGTAGGGGGTCTTTGGGTACTCAACCAGAAAATTTTGAGCATTAAATATTTAATTTTGTGCATTCTGGAGACATTTATTTAAAGTGACAATTCAAAACATAATGGGATATAAATCAGTAGCTTACTTTTCTTTTTAGCTTAAATTACTTACTTTTTGGACAATGCACATTTGTTTCTTCTATATTTAAATTTGTATTGCATGTTTTCTTTTTGTGCAAATAAAAATTTCTTAGAGCATTTTCATTTGTAAGTAAACATATCTTGTTGCAAACTATTTTTCAGAACATTTTTAATAAATACTCGTTGGGGGACATGTCTCCAGCGTCCCCATTGTCAACCAGTATTAACAACCTAATTATATAATATGATAATATAAAAAAAAAAACACTCAGAGAACATTTTCTACATTTTGAATACTTTTGATACTTAAAAGTCCATTTAGCCAATTACTTTTATAAATATAAATACACTGTGGTCTTCCTACTTTCTGATCAGAGTACTTCATCCACCGACGCTGACACAGCTGACAGAAAGTGATGCATGAAATCTGTGAGGTGGGAAGCGTGAGACGTTTAAATTCCTTTTAGTGAAGCTAATTAGTCAGGCTTGTCAGTGAGTGAACCCCGCCCACCGCAATTCATTCAACGTCTGACCACTTGGTGGCAAAACCAGTTTGGGCCTCCCAAACAACTCTATTCACACACAGCTGAAAGGACCTATGTGCGCAGGGGAGGTGTGAGGAGTTCCTCAAAATAGGCTATTTTAGGTTATTTTCTTCCAGTATCGATTCATCTGCGGATGCTTTTCTAGATCAATCAATTAAATTGTTTCGTCTAAAAATAAATAAAAGTTCTAAAATTTAGTTTTAGAAAGTTTGAGTTTTTAAATTAGTTCTCTTGTCCGACCCACCGTCCAGAGCCCCCCCCCAAAAAAAAAAAAAAAATCAGTTTACTATCAAATACGCAAATATTATTACATTTTCACATTTCAGAAGATTGAACCAGTGATTTTTTTGTCATTTCTTCTTTGGAAAAAAACTAAACAATCCCGTCGATCAAAATGTAAATAAAGCGATCAACAGTTGTGACAGACCAATTAAATCAGGCTGATAACCTGCACTCACAGGGACGATTTATCATCCTACATAACAGATCTAATCTAACACCATGGGTAGTGTTGAATATAGATTTTTATACTGTACCCCCTTAAACACCAGTTACCTTCTTAAATTCTCCAGTAGAACCTAATGTACGTTTCTGTACCTTTAATTATTAAAACAACACGTTACTGGGTGAGAAAACATGTTTATTAGATAGCATGAAATAATAGACGACTTTCCTTTGGTGGGATATCGGCCGCCCTGCTCTCTAAATATCGGCATCGGTCATTGAAAAATCCATATCGGTCGAACACCAAATCGACAGTGTAGTTTCACATCTGATGCACCCGACTCTCTGGAGCAAAAAGATAAATCACCTGCTGGCAACATTACTGTTTCTCAATGGAGTCTGGTGGCTTTGACAAGAGCGATATTGTGACTGTTTCTGGATTGTACTTTAGTGTTCGCAAAGATTACGCAGTCCTGTTCCGTTGCTGCTGCCGACCGCTGCGCGCTCGCTCAATACTGGACCAATTTAAAAATAAAATAAAAATGGCGTCCCAATTAGACACACAGACAGGCTGGAAAATACTCAAGTTACCCTTTATACTTATTATTCATTGATAATCGAAAGTGTTCATTTCGTTTGTTTCAGGTGAGGGTTTAAGCGTGCCCTGACGGTCTGACATGACAAACAACCAACTTACATTCATAACTGCGGCCACACAGGAATCAATGCTGACAAACAAACAAACAGGAGGAAGTATAAGCAGTTATCACGATGAAACGATTATAGATCAGTGAACGTCAATCATTTCCTGCTACAACAGCGAGTATCAAAAGTTGGTAATATCTGGTGAAGATTCTCCGTCATGTTCGTTTATTGTTTGGCTTCTTTGGCAGATATAAAACCACTTGATTTCTCAAAGAAAGGTTTCACAATGTGAATGTTTTGTTTGAGGATATTCATCAACCTCTTCTCCCTTTTCTCTTTAGGTCATGAAACTTTTCATCAGCAACAACCTTTCAGTTTGTGAGCAGGACTCCACTCCACCATGTTTGTTTGTTTGTTTGTGGAGGAGAAATGTGAGCAGCCTTATTTAAACCCATAATTACCTTCAGAGCAAATTTCACTAAACAGGGTGAACAGGTTATGACTCATGCGTCACTGTGGGTGAGCCTCTGTGATTCTCTACATTTTAAACATACAGCCGCGGCGTGGGCTTAAACTCGCCGGGTTAAAAAGAGCTCAGAATGCAGCCACATCGGCGCAGAGCTCCTGAAGGTGAAAATATTCTGGTTTCTTGTCCAAACTTTAACCACCAACAGCTGCTGACTCCAACGCAGCATAATCGCTTCAACAAGACACACTTTTCTGTTCCCGCTGTATGGAAAGGTAATTAGGGTCATGCTGGAGAGGGAAGCACGACCTGCAGCTGAACTGATTTACAGTCTCACATGTTGGGGGGGGGGGCAGATCCACCGATCTCTGAGGGACAGGAGAGGGGAGAAAGATGAAGTATCGACTGAGCGGCTGATGCCACCGTGCACAACACTGACCCACATTTCCATCTGTAACACAGACCGGTCCCTCATAAACAGCCTCACTCAGCTTCAAAAGGGGGGACGCAGCTCTGGAACCGACGTTGTGCAACTTTGATGAAATATTGATTTTTATGAAATTTCAGATACGGGTGAGTCAGCGATGGAGGTTCCCCTCTGGCTTCAGTTCAAGTTCTATTTCAGTATTTTTAAACCTCTGCACTATCTTCACAAGGTTTGGAATCCGTGCAGCAGCCGGCTTCAGCCTGCAGCCGCAAACCGGACTTGATTATCAGAGAGGCTAAAGTTTCTTTTAAAACACAGGTTCATGTTTTTTTTGTTGTTTTTTTCCATGTAGACCACATCACAGTCTGTTACTATTGCTATGACAATTCTTGCAACACAATTTTCCTAAACTTTTAACGCACCAATACACAACAGTTATGTTAACATTAATTTCAAAATACAATAAGACTCTAACTCAATACACTAATATATACACACCAAAACACTAACACACGTTCTCTTCCAACAGGAACATTTAGTCAATCATAGCACAATGTCATAAAAACACTAATTTCAGGTGGAATTACAGAAACTGCATTATTTTATATGTGTCAGGTCGCCCTTATACAGTAGACAGCATTTCGTATTGATCATAGATTACGCTTTGCAGTGCAGTTTCTTTAGAATACATGGTAGTATTATTTACACTT
>NC_060169.1:2584988-2591871 GCF_021292245.1 Micropterus dolomieu | reverse complement strand
CCATCTGTAACACAGACCGGTCCCTCATAAACAGCCTCACTCAGCTTCAAAAGGGGGGACGCAGCTCTGGAACCGACGTTGTGCAACTTTGATGAAATATTGATTTTTATGAAATTTCAGATACGGGTGAGTCAGCGATGGAGGTTCCCCTCTGGCTTCAGTTCAAGTTCTATTTCAGTATTTTTAAACCTCTGCACTATCTTCACAAGGTTTGGAATCCGTGCAGCAGCCGGCTTCAGCCTGCAGCCGCAAACCGGACTTGATTATCAGAGAGGCTAAAGTTTCTTTTAAAACACAGGTTCATGTTTTTTTTGTTGTTTTTTTCCATGTAGACCACATCACAGTCTGTTACTATTGCTATGACAATTCTTGCAACACAATTTTCCTAAACTTTTAACGCACCAATACACAACAGTTATGTTAACATTAATTTCAAAATACAATAAGACTCTAACTCAATACACTAATATATACACACCAAAACACTAACACACGTTCTCTTCCAACAGGAACATTTAGTCAATCATAGCACAATGTCATAAAAACACTAATTTCAGGTGGAATTACAGAAACTGCATTATTTTATATGTGTCAGGTCGCCCTTATACAGTAGACAGCATTTCGTATTGATCATAGATTACGCTTTGCAGTGCAGTTTCTTTAGAATACATGGTAGTATTATTTACACTTAGCAGCAGGAGGAGCCCCATAACATCCAGATGGCTTCTCAAAAAGTCTGGACATTGGATGCCACGGTGTCCCGGCTGAGGTTCGGCTGTACTCGTTCACCAGCCTCTCTGTACGATAGCCCGTGGTTTATGACATGGTCTATGTTAGTAGCTCTTATTTCATCAATTCCCCAAGCTCTGGCCCTTCTTTGAGCGCCACCACACATCCTCTCGCTCTACCTTATCCTTGTCCTGGTACTCGTCTTCCTCTCCCTCGTGCAGGCGTTCAAGCATTTTAAATCTGTGTTCACTGAACGTTTTGTGTCAAAGCAACGCGAAATGTGTTAATTGTATAGCCTCCCACAGACGGATGTTGAGCTAAGTATTGGACGGATTGTCATAGCGATTGTACAAAACTGCAAACCAGGTGCTGATTAAAAACCACTGTGCCTACAGCTGTCAAATCTGGACTAGATAGTCTCAGAGAAACTAAAGAGTCTTTAAAACACAAAGTAAAAAAGCCCGCAGATGAACTGGTGTTGCGCTGAATTCTGCATTCACCTCTTAAGGTGCTTTTCAGACACTTTGCTGTGCACGTGGAATGTCAAAGAATGCTATTTCTAATAAGTGTAATAAAATATTACCGACTCTAAACGTTCATAAAACATATACTTGAAATCGTTTATCAACATTGATGAACCCCACAAAGAATATTACAGCGTTTAAAAGCAGTATTTGGAGTTGCATGCAGTTTCTCAGCAGGCATTCAAAATTCGGCATAACACCGGCCACAGCAGCTGCAACGTATTCCTTTGGGGCAACTGCACCCGTCAAAATTACGTCCACAAAAAGTGCTTCTTTTGATACCAACAGGCTCAGACTGTTACACCAGGTGTCTGACAGCAACATGGAAAGGATCCCTACGAGGGACTCCCGGGTTTAACAGGAAACTAAAGTCTCGCTCAAGGATAATTCTCGCTCTGAAATCTTGTGAGAGGCGAGTTGTTGTTGCAGGAAGAAGCCGATGGAAACGAGAGAGAGGAGTTTGCTTGTGAATTGTATCGTGCTGCTTTTCACAAATCTGAAACTGAAACTTTAGCTTCTCTGGGTTAATCTAGTTCAGATCTGACAGCTCTTGGCATAGTGCTTTTTTTAAAAATCAGGAAATAGTTCCCCTCAACTACCGAATCGGAAGCTAACTTCAGCGTCGTCGTAGTCAACGTTTGTTGCAGCTTTGCTTTTCCACCCAAAACATCCTGTTGTGGGCTTTTATTTAATTTCCTCGTTTAAATATGTTTCTGTGAATTAACGCTTTACCTGAATCCCTGAGTTCAGACTTTCATTGGGTAAAGTTTAGACTGTTTTAGTGTCTCTAGATGCTTTAAAAATCAAACACTTTCTGCTAACACAAAGTTATGCTTTAGCCTGTGCTCTAATCTTTGCCCTTTTCTGGTCATACAAATATGGGATCGTTTTAGTTCTTTTGGGGCCTCTAAAATTAAAATAAAAGGCAACAATTACACTGTGGTTGAACTGGCCACAACCAGGAGACACAAGCAGACACTGTTTTGCTTTTGGGGGTCACAAACAAAACAAAAGGTTGGCCTCTTGTTTTCACCTCTGGGAATAAAACTGAATCCTTTAAACCTTTAACACATACAAATTGTGAAATAAAGGTTTAAAATATTGGATATTGATCATATCTGTAGGACAGCCGCGTGTGGAAGTGTGTGTACGAAGTCCAGACAGAGATCATCAACTTTGATCAACAGTTTCTGTTTGCACCAAATTAAATGCAGAAAACAGCTGTTTTTAAAAGAGAGCAGATCTGCCCCGTTTGTCTCACAAAGTTAGTACAGTTTATATTTTCTTTCAATCTGCTTTAGTGTATCGTCCCACAAGAGCCTCTGAAAGATTAAAAATAAATAAAAAAGCACTTGAGTTGAGTTTGTTTCAGTCCTGAAGTGGGAACGCGTGTTTCTGCTGCTCTCACAGTAACAAGTGGTCTGATACAGTGAAGCGCTTCATTGTGTCAAATACATAAATCATCCCATCAGGCGCCACATCACCAGTCCTGCTTCACTTGATTAAATCCAGGAAAATGTAAGTGACGTATCGCCGTATTCAAAACTATCGATCAATCAATCAACAAACTCTGTGATCAATCTGAATCCATCGAGCACGACACGTTCTGCGCCTCGTGTTCAAAAACAACAAAAAAAAAATATGCACCAATTTCCGTTTGCAGACATGTTTCACCAGCTGGAGGTTACTTACCTGTTTTTGAGCTGAACTGCGGAGAGAAGTGTTTGTCGGTGCGGGTGCTGTGCTGCGTGCGGTGCGGTGCGGGGTCCTGTGTGCGGTGCGCTGAGCGGACTGCTTCGGACTGCGCGTGACCTCCTGCTCGACTGGAACAACAAAAGCTGCAGCGAGTTTGCAGACTGGAGCAGAAGACGGGCTGGCAAGCAGCAGAGGCTGCCCCGGTCCCCACCATGTGGCAGATATGGGAACTAACGCGAGTCAGTGCCCTCCTTTAACCCTTAAATCCCCGCAGAGCGCGCACCGCACCAACACGGAACAACAAGGATTCAAAGTTCTGCAGCGGTGGAAAGTAACTCAGCATGTTTACTCCAGTAGCCAAATTATATTTATACGTATAGCACTTTACCTGAGTATTATCTTTTCATGCCACATTTCCACTGCACCACATTTAAGAGGGAAATATTATTGATACTTTACTACATTTATTAGTTTACAAATTAAAGTTTTAAATAGATTTATTGTCACAATCAAGTTAGACTGAAATTGAGTTTTATAACTCCTTTCTGCTACATAGCAGACAATATACATTAATATGGAATCAATTATATAAAAAAAAAAAAAGGTAAACAGAAATAAACTATAATCACCGGAGCAGTGCTGAGGATGAATTAAAGTTTAAGAGTCTGATAGCTTGGGAGGAAAAAGCTTCTCTGCAGTCTGGTGGTGCAGCTGAAACTTCTATATCTCTTCCCAGAAGGCAGCAGGGTGAACAGGCTGTGGCCAACTGAAACAATTAGTCAATTTTTATAGTGAATATTTGCACATTCCTTGTTAATTATCCTGTTTATTTATAGCATTTTGTTGTATTAGTATTTTTTGTATACATTTTTAATCTCTGTACTTTTTCTTTATTTATATTTCTATATTTATGCTCATGTGTGCTGTTAAGCAATATCTACCAAGGCAAATCGCTCTTATGTGAAAATGTGGGTGTGGTGATGGCGCTTTGGATAAGACACATGCCTTTGGTGTGAGAGACCTGTCAATCTGTCAAACTGAGGCATGTGGTGCTGTGTGTACAAAGTGCAGAAAGAGATGATCAACTTTACCTTTAGTTTTTGTTTGCACCAACTACATGTGACACTTGCTGCTCCAGAGGCGTGTGACCTCTGGAGCAGCAAGTATTTGTAATTGTAAGTCGCTTTGGAGAAAAGCATCAGCTAAATGAATAAATGTATGTAAAGTAAAATAGGCTACTAATGCTTCACTGTAAAATGCGCAAGGTGACATTGTCAAACATCTTCTTTTGTCCACAACCCAAATATATTCAGTTTACCGTCATAAAGGAGCAAAGAAATCAGAAAATATTCACAATTCAGAAGCTAAAATAAAAGAATTTAGATATTTTTTCTTTAAAAAAGGATTCAAAGCAATAAATCGACAAGTTGTTTGGTCCAGAAAGTGTTGGAAAATGTTGGAAAATGTTGACCAGTGTTTCCCAAAGCTCAAACGTCTTCTTTTGTCCACAACCCAAATATATTCAGTTTACCGTCATAGAGGAGCAAAGAAACCCAAAAATATTCACATTTGAAAAGATGAAATCAAAGAATTTGGACGTTTTTTTCTTTAAAAAAGGATTCAAAGCGATGAATCCATTATAAAAATAGTTGGTGATTAATTTAATAGTTGACAACTAATCGATTAATCGTTGCAGCTCTAGTAGGCTACATGTATTCAGAAACAGTTGTAACATTTCTGTTGTCCTGCTTCAGCAGCTCAACACCATTCAGTCAGTGTGGAGGAGGAGGAGGAGGGTGGTGAAGTCAGGGTCAGTCTGAAGATTACAATGCTCCTCCACACAACAAACAGCACATACAGTCAGTTCGGCCTGTGAGGGAGCACGAGCCTGTAATAAATGGCGTTATTCTACAGCCTGTGGTGAACGTGCAGTTGTGATCGCAGAGATTGTGCGTTAACGCTGCAGGCGTTGAACAAAAGGAAGGACTGAAGACAGTCGCTCAGTTTTTCGCTGGACGTCAGATTGGTTTTTATAACAGATGAGAGACGCTCGGGATTAATGACTCCGTGTGAGCTGGTGAGCTCTGACCTCACAGCTCACTCGCTGGGAGTCACGCCGCATCCACAGTGGCCTGATTTCTTTTTTTCTACAAAGCCACAAAAAGAAAGCATCAGATGGTCATGGATAGAAGAAGTATTCAGATGCGTCGCCTAAAGGGGAATTCTGCTGATCTTACACATCAGCATGCTTTTACAGGTGCTGGGAAGTGACTACTGCATATGTGGGAAAAAAAAAAATAGTATAAAGCCTTTAAGGGCTCCAGAGTTGGGTTTCAATTTAATCAATTATGATTCAGATTCCGGTTCTGATTCCAACACCCTCACCACAAGTCTTGTCAGTGACCTTCCTCCTCGCTCATCTTCCCCTTCATGGCTAAAGTGAAAGGACTCTCTGTACTAGAGGGGCGTCTCTGGGTTACCCAAATCTGATTTCTTCTTTTTCTAATATGTCATTAAGATCTGATTCTTTTATTGTATAAAAACCCTGTAGGTAGCATTGTGTTTTTGCTTTGCATTACTGATCCAAGACCCTATCAGGAAGCCAAATGTGAGCGTCTGCTTCCTCCATTTTTGCTTGTCCACACTGAAACGCTACCCCGGAGTTTTAAAACAAAACGGGTTCACCAGAGTTTTCAAACCACTGTTTTAGGTCTTCTGTTTCACTCTGGACGGGAGGGGCAAACATAGCAAAAGTTAGCCCAAGTCTGAACAATCAGCATCTTCACCTGAGGTCATGAAAGGACAGCATAGTGGGGGGACCTCCTACCCTGTCAAGCGAGGGTTCTTCCCTGGATGTAATTAGTGTCCTTGACACCCATTTCCACACTGATAGAAACCTCGACTGTAAATGGTATGCGTCCCTTTGCTTTTGGCCAGACGCCCAAATGCAGGTCTTTGGATCAGCTTTATATGAGTTATGGTACTTGTGTTTATTCTTTTATGTAAATGCTCTGTACTTTTATAGCACCTTTCTAGTCTTTTCGACCACTCAAAGCGCTTTTTACACTACATCTGCATTCACCAGTCATACACTGAGCCTAAGTGCTCAAACGGGGACTAGCATTCACACACTGGTGGAACAGCAAATCTGGGTTCAGCATCTTGCCCAAGGACACTGCGACACGCAACCAGGGATTGAACCGCTGACCTTCCGATTAACGGCCAACACGCTCAAGCCACAGCTGCCCCTATCTTGAAGGTTTAAAATCTTCAAGATAACGGTTTGTTGTTTACTTTACAGTTAGCTAGTTTATCACTTTATATATACACAGTTGGCTAGTTTGAAGTAGATCAAACTTCATTACAGCAACTTGATAAATGCAGCTTTTATAGAAAAGAGCTGCAACACTTGTGTTCACTGCAAGTAAACTGAAACCAAACACCTCCGATTACTAGGGCATGTCAACACAGCAGAAATATTAAGTGTTTTGAATGTAGTCACACCTCAGTGTACACAGAAATACTTCTTCAGTCCGTCCTATAATGCACTTAGCATTGACACGGTTTAAAAATGTAATCATTTAAGTGAAGAAAGTACATTTAGTAGTTTCAAGTGGTAAAACAGCCTTTATTAAAAGGTATTCGTACAATCTTAGGCAGAGCCGTCAGGCAGTTTAGTAGTTGACAAGCTCAATAAATCTGGACAGATATTTCAAACACATCCATAAAGAGTATCCCACAACCTGCATGAAACTTATAAGACTCAGCTCTAGAGCATTTAGATGCTCAAGACATTAGTGTCCAGGTGTGTACAACTATTAACAAGCCAAGACACACTTAAGGTAAAACAGTCCTATAGGATGTGGTTATTGCAGTGAGTCTTTCCAGTTTTACACTAAGGCAGCAACAGCAAGCATAGTGTGAGCTGCTCATGG
>NC_060169.1:2558596-2584968 GCF_021292245.1 Micropterus dolomieu | reverse complement strand
ATAAAATGAACTTTTTTGATTTTTGGAAAATGGCTGCAATGAAACAAAGAGTGAAAAATTTAAAGGGGTCTGAATACTTTCCGTACCCACTGTACAGTTGGCTAGTTTGAAGTAGATCAAACTTCATTACAGCAACTTGATAAATGCAGCTTTTATAGAAAAGAGCTGCAACACTCGTGTTCACTGCAAGTAAACTGAAACCAAACACCACCTCCGATTACTAGGGCATGTCAACACAGCAGAAATATTAAGTGTTTTGAATGTAGTCACACCTCAGTGTACACAGAAATACTTCAGTCCGTCCTATAATGCACTTAGCATTGACACGGTTTAAAAATGTAATCATTTAAGTGAAGAAAGTACATTTAGTAGTTTCAAGTGGTAAAACAGCCTTTATTAAAAGGTATTCGTACAATCTTAGGCAGAGCCGTCAGGCAGTTTAGTAGCTGACAAGCTCAATAAATCTGGACAGATATTTCAAACACATCCATAAAGAGTATCCACAACCTGCATGAAACTTATAAGACTCAGCTCTAGAGCATTTAGATGCTCAAGACATTAGTGTCCAGGTGTGTACAACTATTAACAAGCCAAGACACACTTAAGGTAAAACAGTCCTATAGGATGTGGTTATTGCAGTGAGTCTTTCCAGTTTTACACTAAGGCAGCAACAGCAAGCATAGTGTGAGCTGCTCATGGGTCTTTTGCAGAGTGCTCTGAAAGCCTTGTGGGAGCAGAATAAAATCTATACCCCCCCAAAAATATAAAGCTGCCAACATGATTTGTGCATTAAAATTTTGGAAAGAAATCACTGATAAAGAATGTGATCTAAACAAAACCACGATGTTTGAATCAAAAACTAAAAACATTTTTAAAAAGTGCTAGAAAAGTTTCTCCACAGTGATCTGAAATAAAGTGCAAATGAAATGTCTCATTGAAATGTGGAAGTTCCACCTCAAGGATTGTTGAGTAGAGCAGCCGCCATGTTCTTGATGATGGAGGACCTCAGCTGAGGGAGGAGGCTGATCTTCATCAGCTTGCTGCTCGAGTATTTGTTCTTGACGGCCTGTAGAGGAACGCCACATTTAGGGGCAATTGTGCTCAAAACAAAACCACAAGTTCTTCTGCTTTGTCAGCAAACTCACCTGGAACTTTGTTTTCCCGTCATTTACAGTCACAACATTTTTGGCGATGTGCTGCATGATTGGCTTCAGGTGGGCCTCGTCATAAGTCGAGTAGTGCTGCTGTGTAGGAGACTGAAAAGGCCGATCGTTATACGACTTGCTAAAAAGCAGCAGGGAGGAAAATTACACGTTTAACCCGTCGCTCTGTTTTCAGCAAACTCACCCACGGCTGCCCCTCAAGCAGCAGCTGGGAGAGACACAGGGAAGCGGCGGCGATCTCAGAGGGCCGGTAGTGCACCATGTCGTAGTCGACGAGGGTCAACTCCATCAGGTACTTGGCCAGCGTGTGTCTCTCTACATCAGACTGAGACAAACATCCAGGCTGCTCAACTCAGGACACGTTTTACTAATCTCTCGTTAAAGCACGGCACTCAAACCCGCCAAGATACTCGTGTACAGAGAAATTTGTCCAGTCCTGGTGGTTTTCTTCCTAAATGAAGGTATTTAAGAAACTGTACACAGGAACTGTGTGCAGAATGTTCACTGCAACAGAGTCTACATGTGGAAACTTAAGCATATTGATGAAGTTTACTGAACTGCCATTTTCATGTAACCAGGAACTGATACTGTAGCTCTTCCTTCAGACATTGATCAATGCAATTCTGGTTAAAACTCACATTAGCGACCTTGGAAGCCCGTCGCAGGAAGTGTAGTGGAAGAGGACGTCCCAGCTCAAAATTGAGGCCCCTCAGAACCACCTGCTCCATCTCCAGAATCTGAGACTTGGTAAAGGCGTTGTCTGTGATGTAGGCGAAGTCGCCGACCTCGGGAGCGTACATCTCCTCATACTTGCAGGCCACCAGCATGGCCGTCACACCAACGAGCTGCAGCTTTCGGCGAGAGACGGGCTGGACCTGCAGCACAGAGGGGAACGTTTTTAACTCCGTTCACAAGACACAAAGAAGAGACTTTAGACCGCTCTTACCTGGAGGAAACGATCCAGGATGGCAACTGTGAGGTACAGAGTCTCCTGCAGCAGCTGGAACCTGGAGTGAACCTGGACCAGCCAGTCGATCAGAAGAGCTCGCATGCGTTCAGTGATTTCATAACCCTGCATGTAGTTGGCTCGTACCGCCTGCTGCACCTGTGGAGACAGACGGCTGAAATACAAAGACGATGCCGGGTGACAGCAGAGAGTCTGGCTGATGAAGAATAAGTTACCTCCAGGACGTGTAGATAATTATAGATATCTTTGACATATTGCGAGCAGAGCTGTGGCAAGTCCGCGTCCTCCTCGTCGACGTCCTGCACAGTGAGCAGTGCCTCAGAGAAAGCCTGGCACAGCTCCTGCTCCTCCTTCATGGACACATCAGCTGACTCCTCTGAAACTGGGGGGAGGGGATCTGCAGGTGCTTGGACCTGCACAACCGGAAGCGCCACTGTGACCGCAGTGGCTTTAGCTTTTTGGGCACAAGATGCTTTGGCTGATGCTTTGGCTCGTCCCGTTTTCTGAGGAAACCACATGCAGTTTTACTCAGAAATGGTATTTGAGTTTTGGACTGTAAAGCTGGTTTGATTTGAAATAAGGCAACATGTTTCAATAAATGCATATTTAAAAACAACAAAAAAGTAACTAGTGCATTTCTTCAGTCCAAGTGCAGCAGTTCTCCTTGTGTACACAGAGTTAAAGGCCAGATGACCTCTAAACACATGAGTATTAATCTGCTGCAGCTTCCTTTGGATAACAGCGTACATGTGCTTTTGGCCATTTATTGTAGCTCGTGTCCCAGTGCGTTATGGATACTATATGATTCCCAGCGATGAACAAAGTGAAACAACCCAGAAACGGTAACTTTTATAGTTGTTCTACAGTAAAGTTACCTTCGTGTTGACCGGTGCTGCTGCAGGAAAGTTGGTGATCTCTCCGAGAGCAGCTCTCCTCGGACCTGCTGCGGCGCCTTTTCCCATCTTCACCTGGTTCTCTGCGGCTGGAAGCTGCTGACAGAAAGAAAACGAGATCCAGAAACTTCGTAGAAGCTACCGAAAGTGACAAAACGGGCAGCGGGAGGTAACGCTAGCTAACGATGCTAGCTAGCGACGCTAACAAGCTAAACGCATTTAAACAGCGACATAACTTCAGTTTACTCACCGCAGCACGAACTTCCACAGACGACATGTTGCAGCAACGAGAACAAACGGACTCAACAGCGACTTATTTTAAGCAGCGAGCAGAACAAGTTACCCGTAAACGCCGATTTCTGCAGATAAACAACACCGAGAGGAGCCGCTTTTAAATAGCGCTCCGTTAAATCTGATTGGCTACAGCTTAGGGAGGACGCTCCTGATTGGCTGACAGCGTGTGGGTGGGTCACAGGTGCAGGACGATAATTATGTTAAATTATTATTAATCTTTTGAAAATATATTTATTCATATTATTCAACATTCTTTTGATAATCCTGATGATACCTAATCAATTTATTGACGGGTTCATTTATCTTTTATAAATTCCTGTTTTTATTGTCCAAATATAGCAGTCGAGGTAAGTGGCGTAATGTCTCACAGAGCATTAAACAAGTTTACACCAAATAACTCCTGAGATTTTTAAGTTACAGAGCAAAGTTTCTTCTGGGTCCATCAGGTCTGAGCGATGAGTTTCCTGCTATCTGAAACAAGGAAAACACCACATCTGTGCTGCATACTGTAGGCTACCACATATTACCTTGTTATGATTAAAAAAACCCACACCAGTATCCTCTTATGACCTGGAAACAGAGGCACAGCACCCTTTTTCTTTCCATCCATCCATCGTCAACCGCTTATCCTGTGTACAGGGTCGCGGGGGGGCTGGAGCCGATCCCAGCTGACCCTTTTTCTTTCCATTAAATATAAAAGTTCTAACCCTAAATTGGGGATTTCTAACCACAAATTTACACCAACATACTGTATGTACATGTCATGTTGGGAATAAACAAACCTCTCACATAAAGGTTGTTTTGTCCCTTTGTTATTGTGAACATACCGTTAAGCTTCAATTAAAAGCCTAGTCCTAATTAGACACCTGTCCCTTTTACTGGCCTGGTGTGCAACACGTTTTGATGAATAAATGGAAGACTCAGTTAGAAGCCTGGTTTGCTTAGATCGCACAGCTTTGAACTTTGACCCCTGTTTCCATCCAGGGGGTCAGTACGGACATTGTGGAGGACTACCAATACCTGGAAAATAAACTGGCCTGGGCCACGAACACTCAAGCCCTCCACAGGAAGGGCCAGAGCTGTCTCTATTTTCTGAGAAGGCTGAGGTCCTTCAACATCTGCAGGACGATGCTGAGGATGTTTTATGAGTCTGTGGGGGCCAGTGCTGTCCTGTTTGCTGCTGCATGCTGGGGCAGCAGGTTGAGGGCAGCGGACGCCAAAAGACTCAACAAACTGTGATTCCTGCCTGTCGCCATCAAGTTCTATAACTCCTCCCTCTAAGTGTCTGACACACAGAGGCCCTTAGTTAGTTTATTAAACTGGACCTTATCATTTGTTTTGTCCAATAATATCTTTTTAATTCTTTATGTGCAATATTCTCTGCTGCAATTCTGCAACTATTTATTCACTACTACTGTTCACCATAACAATTCTTTAATAATGTTAATATTGTAAATAGCCACACTCCTTTATATATTTTTATTTTATATTTATACTCTAATATCTATGTATTTCCTTATCTACCAACTTTCTATAATTACTTCTATTCCTTTATACGTTGATGTGCAATGTCTGCAACTGTGACAAGAATTTTCCCTCGGGGATCAATAAAGTATTTCTGATTTAACTCTTCCTGTGCGAGTTAAAACGCACAAAACCACACCAAATGTGGACAGCTTGGAAACTGGTGGGTCGCTGGTTCAAATCCAGTTCAAACCAGATTGATAGAGTGTGGACTGGTAGCTGCAGAGGTGCCAGTTCACCTTCTAAATTTTGCCCTGAACCCCAAACTGCTCGGGGCGCCTGACTTCATGGCGGCCCCCTCACTCTGACATCTCTCTGTGTGTTTTTGCATGTGTGTATTTCAGATCTGTTGTGTATAATGATAATAATAACAGATTTCATGCAGGATTAATAAAGTAGGTCTATGTCTTCTGGATATGCTACACATTTGGTTGCATTCTCTACAATTTAATTGTTCAGTTCATTTACAGTCACCGATGAGCTCCAACGTATAATTCATTCAGATTTACTGTTATGGCCTCTTTCTCTCTGTCTGCTAGATGGGCTGTTTCTCAGAGCCAAATGGGTGTGAGCTGAACATCACCTCCATCACCAAGAAGGCCCTGCAGAGGATGAACTTCCTGCGGCAGCTGAAGAAGTTCAGCCCGCCAAAGACAATGATGGTGCACTTCTACACCGCCATCGCTCAGTCCATCCTCACCTCCTCCATCACCACCTGGTACGCTGCTGCCACCGCCAGGGACAAGGGCAGGCTGCAGCGCATCATTCGCTCTGCAGAGAAGCTGATTGGCTGCAATCTTCCTTCTCTTCTGGACCTGTACGCCTCCAGGACTCTGAGGTGAGCAGGAAAGATTGCAGCTGACTCCTCCCACCCTGGACACAAACTGTTTCAGACTCTCCCCTCCGGCAGGAGGCTGCGGTCCATCAGGACCAAAACCTCTCGCCACAAAAACAGCTTCTTCCCGTCTGCAGCCTCATTAACAAGCCCCGGGTCCCCCGCCGACACTCCCCCCTTTTCAAATAATACAGATGTCTCTGCACATGTAAATACTGTTTCATCTCGTGTCGGGCTCAGACCTGGCACGTTGCACATATTTGTTGTTGATCGTTGATCTTTGTTGTTGTATATTTTTATGTTGTCAGTTTCTATATTTATTTGTACACAATATTCTCTCCCGTTGCGTTACTTCTGCACAGACCCAGAATAATGCACATGTATATATCTGCAACGTTGTTCTTCCATTCAATATTTATATATTTCTACATTTATTTATGTCGACTGTATGTTTGTCTACGTGTAGCACCTTATCAACACAGCAAAACACTACTTGGCAATAAAGCTCCTTCTGATTCTGATTCAAATAAATGATTCTTAATTGATTTGTTATCCGATAACCTTATTCATTTACATGTAATATTATTTATTTAATAGTAACCCATTTCCTGGTTTGTGCGAAAGGAATTAAAGCCCTGTCCCAAATACAGGCCGGGTGAGTTCAGTGATTGATGCAAATAAAAGCCCGAGCTATTAAGTTTTACAGTAAATCAAAATTTGAATCTACAATTTCTGGACACCAGATCAACTTTAAACTGGAGACCTTCCACGTATCTCAAATGTTGTTTATTAGATCCTCTTTTTTCCCCCCATTAACCAGGCTCTAAAGGTTTCCTATCAGCTCAGAGGGGAACACAGGACATTAAAAATACATACTTCATCCTCCTGTTTAAGCGGTTATTGACATTGCGCAGTTTAATCACTAATGGCTGTATCAGTAAAAATCTATATCTGGACATTTATTTCAAAATAAGGAGTTTGTAATCCAATTTGAAGTCCCATTTCAAATGCCTTTTATTGGAGTAATAAACACCCATTCATCCATTTACATTGGCTGCTCTTAAACAATGTTATTTCAGTCTCTGCAATAATCAACAACTATCTTGCTCAGGGGGGTTTCCGATAAGAGTCGACATCCCTGAAGAGTTCACAGAGATGACCAGTTATTTTTCTTGAAAGGAAGAACAGCAGTTTTTTATTTGAGCATCTTCGGAAAGCGTTAACTGCAGCCATGCCTTCACATAGCCAAGAAATTGCGAAACAAACAGTACAAAAAAAACCTAACACATGACCCTAATGGACGGTTGAATAATAAAAAGCTCCTCTTCATGTGGTTTCCCCCACGCCATGACAGAGGGTTATGATGAGAAAACATCTGCCCAGATTTAAATTAGAAGTCTGGTATTATTCTATTATTTATTATCAACAAATCCCATTCAAAAAAAGATCAAAACCAACAATGAATTGATCCTACTGACAAGAGCTGTCTGATATATTTTTAAGCTTCATTGTTGAAAGACTCAGAATCAAATGTGTATTATTCCACCACAGAAAATAGTCCCTAACAAACTCCTCCTCCTATTTGACTAATTATATATATATATATATTTTAACACTGTGCTTGGGGCTGAGAGACACAGACAGTCAGTACAGAGAGACAAACTAAAGCATTGTTGGTTTTGGTCTTCTCATGGGATTTAAAACAATAAAATAAAAATATAGCCATGTCCTTTAAGATTGTACAAATCCAGTAAATGTGCCAAATATGTAGCTGAAATGAGGAATGAACCAAAAACACTTATGGCTGATGCAAATATGTGGAGGAAAAAAAAATATATATAGTACTGAATTAACTCAAATATTCTAAGTACAGAGAGTCGTTCTTACAGTAGCTGGTAAACATCAGTGGAATGAAACAGAAAATGTTATGTTACAAAAATTTACCAAATCTCACACACACACACACACACACACACACACACACACACACACACACACACACACCTATTCGTGCATTGGACCAAATATCTGGAAAACTAGGTATTTCAAAAAAACCCAACTACTGTTATTTTTCTTATCAGCTGAATAATATGAACAGGTTAACCTCACTGAAGGTGATTTCTATAAAATGTTCATACTCTTTATCATCAGTTGCTAATTAAATGGTTGCATAAAGAGATATATTACTAGAAAAGAAGATTAAAAAAAGAAAAAAAAACACAAAAATGCCAACTCGACTAAAACAGCATTGGTCCAACACTGTTTTTATTTCAAAAAGGTGCCTTTTTAGAACTGCAAGAACAAGCGGATTAATCGATCGACCGCACTAATCTGATAATCGATCGATTGTTTTAGTAATTTTTCCAAACAAAAGCGCCAAACATTTGCTTTTCTGCTTCTCAGATGTCAGAATTTGTTTCTATCGTTAGACTGTTGGTCAAATAAAACAAGCATCTCATTTTGTTGTGGGAAACTGTAACGTGCATTTTTCACTATTTACTTAAATCTTAGAGACAAAAAACGATGAATCAAGAGGGATAATTGGCCGATAATCCGATAATGAACATAATCGTTAGTTGCAGCCCCGATGCCTTCAGCCGATTCCGATCTCTAAATATACTGTAGATCCAGAGAGGTGACAAATTAAAAAGGAAAAACCTGAATAAATTAGCAACATGAACGGCTTGATGAGAAAACCATGTGAATCTTTACTAGAGGCTTCACAGTCTCCACCTCTCAGCCCGACCTGACATCAAAGCACCAAAGGAGGGAAAATCTCTCGGAAAAACAGTGTTTATCCCTCCAGTGCCGAGTTGCACACCTGGCTGTTCTAGAGGCTCATGGTGGAACAACATCTTACTAAGACTTTTCAAGTTGTTTTTTCTTTTACTTTGTTACCCATCTGTATATCCTCTAGGTTAGTCCCCATTTCCCAAGCTTAAATCATACAATAAAAAAATCCTTTAAATTACTGGCAGTGTTTCAGAGATTCAGTCGAAAACATCATTAATGTATAAAACGTTTGAAGACAGCGTTAGCAGAGTGCCGACAGAGACTCATCAGCACTCTGCTACACTGTCACATCATTAAACCTCACTTCACTCATCGCCTTGTTTTCGATTTCCCCCATTATGAAAAATGATGCACAGACTTTGGTTATGAAGTCAATTTTAACCGTCTTTCTGAAACTCACTGAGAAAAACAAAACAAAACATCACTTGCGTTGCTTTCTGATCCGAACCAGATTAACGGGAGACAAACGATGACCCGGCATCTCTGGCCTTAACATTTATTCTGCAGAGCGGATGGCGTTTTTATAGTTTGTAAACAGAATCAGTTGCCATTTTGGTTCATCTGAAGATACTCATTGTGCAGTTTTTCCTGGGCCTCGAAGAGCTTGCGCAGCTTCTTGGCCTGTCCTTTGCTCAGCTCCTTGCCTTCAACATCATGAGTGGGGAAACCCTGTCGACAGCAATACCAAACACACACACAAAAAAAAAATCAAGTTAATTCTGATCAGAACGTCAATGTCGCACAACCTGCAACTCGATTTCCAGAAAGTTGCCAAAAGAAAACTCAAACGAATCCCCGCTTTAATCCGTTATGTGAAACTGGCTTTTTGTTTTACCCGCTGTAGAAACTGTTCCGCCTGAGCAGGTCAGGCGTGGAGGCGACCGTTTCAAAACCCTTTACAGCCCTTCGAATTCGGTTTTGTTTGACAGATGTGTGTGAATGTGTTAAACGTCCTAATTAAAACTACATGAACACTTGACCTGGAAAGAGCGACATGTTTTAATATCCCAGGTACTTAATTAAACTAAAGTTCCTTGTCAGTGAGCGTCACATCCGTCTTTTTATGGTGAAATGATGCGATTCTTGTGGCTCATGTATGTTTTATATCGTTTGATGTTAATCATATTTGTGCCGTTTGAATTATAATAATATAAAATAATAAAAAAGCAGTTTGGATTACCGGTAGCCCGACACAGCCTGACGAAGCCACGGGCGGCGAAACGAGTCGTTCACAATAAATAAAGTCATTTCATTGTGCGGTGGCTTGTTTTTAAAAAACATTTGTAGTGAAAAGTAAGCGAGGGATTTACCGTTTCATCAAATTTGGAATACTTGTCTGTTTCCGTGCGAAACAGTTCACATGGAGGGACCTTCATCTTTGCGAGTTTCGCCATCTGAAACAGTAAAAGAAAGAAATGAGTAAGTGAACATGATCACTGTCAGAGGAACAAAAGAGGACTAAACCTCTCTATATGGAACCATCTGAGTGACCTCTTGTTCTTGTTTCTTCCTGGCAGCCTCTTCCTTCTTCTTTCTCTTCTCTTCTTCCATCTGTGAAAGAAAAGAAAACAACAGTTCACAGATACTCTTCATAACAGGAATTATTAATAAAGCCCCGACATTTGACCGGGACTGTTCACCTCTGATCAAAAATGAAAAGAAATCCCTTCTTGGGGAAATGTTTAGCTTTTAAATGCTTTCCTCTGGTCTGATCTCAGGAAGAAGCGATTTCTTTGTTGTGTTTTGGCCAGGGATGGTAAACCCTCACACAGACTAACACATTAACGCCCTTAACGGACGCCAGTTTGTGAATTTACTGTATTTTTTGTCGCGTCGTGTCAAATAAAAAGGACTGGAATCACCACCAGTCTGGATTTTGTTTTGTTCTGGTCTGCTTTCCAGACAGAAAAACTATCAGATGTAAATGTAGATGTTATTGTCTTCAGACCTGTTGATGCCATTTCAGTGGAACTGTTCTCACATGTCAACTTTGAGGAAATGCTTGCTGGTAAACAAACTGCTCCAACTGTGTTTTTATTATTTCCAGTAGCTTTGTGATCACTATGTGATTATGTCACTAATGTGGGTGCAATTAAAAAAAAGCCATTTCCGCTCCTCCCTCACCTTCTTCTTCTCCTCTCGCTCCTTCAGTAATGTCTCTTTGTCCACCAGTTTCACCACTGTAGGCAGACCTGCAACAATTTCATCAAGAGGTCATTCTCAGTGTGGGAATAAAGGCGGATTTATATTCCTTTCTCCAGTGTTATCCCGGGCTTTTACTTCCTACGACTGCGGTAATCCCAGTTTTAAACCTTTTTTTAACGACATCTTGCCACAGTTGCTCATTATACTATACAATACTGACGTCACATGTATGAAAACAAACGGATAAAGCCAGTACTACTTTCCTCAAGAAGACACGCATTATTTTGTTTCAGAGGACATTTAAGTTTTCAGCTCCGTTACCTTCATGATCTTCCAGTCGGACTCCGAGCTCCGGTAGCGTATCATCACGGACAACATCGCACAGTTGCAGCAACTCCGTCACTAGACAAGATTTAAAAAAATAAAAGGACTTTAATGAGACCTTGAAGGTAAAGGGGGTAGAGGGTAAAAAGTGTTCTGCTATTCCTACAAATGTTTCCACCGTGGCAAATTCAACACTAACATGATCTTTTAAAGTTAAAAGGAGAAAATGATTATTAGCTTCAGTTCCTACCTTTCTGCTCTCGGGCAATCTTTCGGATGCCCTCTCTGAAATCTGACAGCACGGTGAGGTACGGCATCACTGTGGTCTCCAGCTGGCAAACACAGCAGCAACAATATTTTACTGTACGGCATTTAAATCCCCACAGCCTGAAAATGTAAATCTGAGCATGAACTATTTGCTGTCTGTAACTATAACTCTTTTAAAAAAAGGACACATTATCTATAAAGTAAATCCTAAAAAGCAGGGAGGCAAATGTTCATCAGTCAGTAACATGACGTATGTGTCTGACGCAAGGGAAAGTGAGTTTAACAATTCAAACAGTGACAACCCAGAAAAGTGTCTCTTTACTTACATCAATGTTCTGACTTTGTCCTCCCACTGGGAAACCGATGGACTCGGATCCATCAATGGCACCAAATATCTAAAGACAACAGACTCACTTCAGTGGGTTTAATGGGTACTGCTTTCACTGCTTATGTAACACATATGGATATATAAGATATGAAGTCACGCCAATCTAAAGATGTGTAGCATGTCCATACTGACAATGGTTTAAACATTTATATTTGCAGCTTAGAAGTAGCTCTGACGTATATTAACGGCCACGCTGGCGTTAAAAAAAAGAAAGTCCATCGTAAACTTTGGTTCCGGCTAGAGCGACTTTTGCCACCATTTAAAAAGCAGCACGGAGGTCAACCGCTCACCTTCAGCATGTTGGTGAGATACACGGCGATACTTTCCACCAGCGTGCGGTTGGGCTTCAGCTTGGCGCTCTTCCTGCTGGCGATGTAGCTGTTGCTCTGGCTGACCAGCACTCTCATCTCCTCCACGGCGGTGCGAGTATCCACATTGTCACACAGAGCCTCGTGGACGGCGGACTTCCTGTCGTAGAAACTGGACGACACAAGTAACCATTTGCTTTTAGTCGTGAACTCGTCACCGTGACGAGCCGCCCACAGCGAGTGGACACGCGAGTCTTCTTTTTTCTATATGACAAACGGACTTTTCTGTATTAAGACCGTCAGATGTCTCGGGCTTGTGCGTTTTTAAGACAACTGCTTTGAATTAATTAACAGTTTTAAAAGATTTCAGAAGGTTTTTCTGCTACTACTGAATGTCCGATGCATCACTCCCCATCTTTACTCTCTTACCTGTTGTTAAGCTCCATCTCTGCAGCCTCCCACTTCTCAAACCGACCGGTGATGTCAGTAGGACTACGCAGTATGTCTTTCACATTCAGGAAGAACTCCTGTTACACGAAAAAGGCCACAAAACAGCGGATTATTAAAAAATAACAAACAAACACCTCGTGATTTATACCACCTCCTAACTACGTCACCTACATTCATGAACTTCTCGTACTGGACGGCTGACTCCATTGTGTTGGGAGAGTAGTCCAGAGTGTCTTTCCAGGAATGCATCAAAAAAGCCAGACGGAGCTGGCGAGCTGCAGCAGGATGAAAAGAGGAGCGTTAAAACAACTTTTACTACCTTTATTTATCTGACTCGTACCAGAAAATCTGATCTCACTACAGACGTAAAATAAACAAGCTGCAGTTCATCTGAATTTCATAAACTGCTGTTAAATAAAATCTGATGTCTGTCTGTTTTGAAATGTGTTGCATAGGTAAGTTTTCTGTGGACTGGAGCTGCTTTAAGTCATTAAATATCAGGAAAAAGACAAGCAGGAGGTCACTGGGGGAAATGAAAAAGTAAAAGCGTGTGAAGAAGTCACATCGCTGCTCTTCAGTGTTGTGGTGCTGACCGGTGAGATACTGGCAAGCTTTCACTTCCTCCTCCCATAATTTGCTTCTCTAAAACAGAAACGCCTTAAAATGCATTTTGCATAAGCCTGAAAAGGACGTCACAGCGGCGTCACATTTCTTTCATTTCACCTGCTCAGTACGTTCATCCAGTAAATTATGCAGAAGAGCTGCAAATATCCCCTACAATCTGATCAAAATCTGTCCTCAAATGGCCTTTTTGTTTTTTTTTTTATTCCTTTGAGCAAAATAGGGACAATTATCCTGAAAATAAATAAATAAGTAAAATTGATAACAAAAAAAATGTGTTAGAATTTACTGTAAACTGAAATGTTGACGCATTTGCAAAGAAACCAATACTTAAACGGTACTTTAATGTTTTCTATTAAAGACCAACAATACAGCTTTTGCTGGCTTCATGTTATTTTGATGGGGCTGAAGGACAGTTTTTCAATCTAACCTGGTGATATAAGGGACTAAATGTTAGTTTTCAATGTCACTCCAGGGAGTTTTGAAGAGATCAATACAAAAGATTCAGTCCAGTACTGTGCATATATTTTGTAAAGTGCAACAATATATGGAAGTGTGTGCATAATGCATAACAATGCAGTTTTTATTATTTGACTGAATGACCTTCAGTTAGTCAGTAGACAGAACCGTTTTAATAATCAACATTAAGCAGAACCAGATGAGTCACCTGTGTTCTTGGCTAAGGCATCCTTAATAGTGATGAAATTCTTCAGCGACTTCGACATCTTGCAGCCTGCAATCGTCAGGTGCCCGGTGTGCAGGAAGTACCTGACCCAGTGATCATTCTCAAAGAAAGCCTGTGAGGGACATAACCAACGTCACGCTCCAAATCTGTATTTTACTTTCTCTTTGGCTGGAAACGCCTTTAATACATTAAAGTTAATAAGATTCAACTACATGTTTTTTTGCATGAGCACTGTGCTTTATGAGTTGCTGCATCCATGTTTCAAAAAGTACTTAAACAAGAACAAATGCTTTTGTACCTCAGACTGAGCCAACTCGTTGTCGTGATGGGGGAACCGGAGATCAAACCCCCCACCGTGGATGTCCATGGACTCTCCCAAGATGGAGCCAGCCATGGCCGAACATTCAATATGCCAGCCAGGCCTTCCCTGTTACAATAATCAAAGAAACCACAACAATCAACAATGCATGAATCGTCATAAACCTCCATCTATCGTCCCGTTGTGGAAGTTGGCGACAGTTTAACAACACCCCAACATTAAGAATGAACTCTCACCTTCCCCCATGGGGAGTCCCATGAAGGCTCTCCGGGCTTGGAGGCTTTCCACAAGGCAAAGTCATTGGGGGACTTTTTCTCACCTAATCTGTCAGCAGAGATGCTCAGGTCCCCTACAGGGCCAGACAACAAACATAGTTACTGTGTTGTGTTGTAAGTTGAATTACTGTGAAGGTAGAACAGCATTTCATTCATTTGTGTATCTGTAAGTGGATTAATGACAATAAACAAACAGAACAGAGTTACAAAAAGAAACACATCTTCACCAGTCATGTTAAAGCCCAATAATAATAATTGCACGTTGGGCTGGGGGATCTGGCCCAAAAAAAAATAAAGTAATATCATTCGATATCGATAATTATCACGATAAATGTCAAATCATTATTTCTTTCTAGTTTAAAAGGCTGATTTTTGTGAGGGGAAAATTGTGACTTTAAACTTTTCTTTATGGTCAGAACAAACACTTGACGCTAAACAGTGGCTCCCTTAAAGAATCTGAGGTAAAACATTCAAAACAATTATGATAAAATCTTTTTTTTTAAACAAATTAAGTAAAATCTACAAACAAAAAAAATTAAATGCTAATTCATTTGTGATTCAAATGAATTAAATCAAACATTTATTGATCATTTGTTTTACTGTTGTTGAGGACGATTATATTCCAGTAATTATCATTTTTGTTTAATTGCACAGCCCTTTGTTCAAGACATAATCATTTCGGACTTTGGCGACTCCTGCTGGTAATATCAAAGAATACACATTGTACAGAACCCTGCTCCAATTTTCACCAGGATAGTTTCACTTTTATACACACAATAATGTATGCCATCAGAGTTATTTAAAAGCTGCTATAATCATTTTATGTTCTACACATGGGGAGTTAAAGTAAGAGAAAAGTTCTGGTAGTTGTGCACCTTCCCCCTCTTCTAAAGCTTTCTGATCTCCAACTGCCTCTGGCACCAGTTTGGCATACGAGTGCTGCGGACAGGCATCAAACTTCGAGGTGTCAAAGTACACAGAACCGTTTGATTCATACCTGTAAACATCAGAAAACAAAGTAATTAAAACTACACCGCTGTAACTGACAATGTGGGTGTAATCTGAATAATAAACAACGGCAGTTTCTTCCTCACCCGTAACCATTTGAGACAACCTTCTTCACAAACTCCACAATCTCCGGCACGTATTCACTGACTCGCGTGAGGACGTCTGGAGGAAGAACCTGGTGGCCAGAAAGATAATTTACGCACAATAACTAAATCCACTACATGTTGTCTTAAAACAGAATTATATACTGTAGCAGTGAGACTTTGCTTCAGTGGAACAAGTGTCCACATACTTGTGGCCATATTTAAAACTGAAAATGAATTCAGAGCTGGAGACCCTGGCACTGTGTTTTATAACAATACACTGATTAAGGTCACTTTTTGCCACATTTTTAGGGCACTGAATGTAAAGGAATGTAAGCACAATTGATCAAAGTATAAATGTTAAGTACTTTTAAAAATCAGACCATCCTAGACTCTAGTGGTACATTTAAAAATAATATGTTTCTTATAAACAAAGACCGCCTTAACTCTTGGTGTTTGTTTCTCAGTTACAGTACATATACTGCAACAACATATCATTTGGCCCAGTTCACACCTTTTGATGTCCATGTATTTAAATAGAAGGATGCGACTACTAGATACAGAATCAGGCAGGGACCAAAAAATAATTCAGTTTCCCCGCTTCTTGTGATTATTCATGTGTTTTTCTGTCTGACCAGGACTTTAAAAAAAACACATTTTCCTTCCTTCTACTTACATTCAGGTCTTCCATGTCTTTGTGGTACTCTCCCTCCCAATACTTGGGGAGAATGGAGAAGATTGAATTCTCTGTGACTTGACTTCCAAACTGTTTGTCCAACCAATCAGCCAGCAAGTCCTTGGAATTCTCCAGCAGCACCTTGGAAGAAAGAAAAAGTTAAAGTGCATATTATATATATATATATTTTAAACCAACTCATTTATCCATCTGTATATATTCTCATTTATCCATCTGTATATATTGTATTAGTTTTCCATTTCAAATTAAATCAAATCAATATAAACTGACAGAGGAAACATAAATCAATCAAATGAAACATACTGAAATTTCCAGTCCAAATGAGAACAACAACAAAAAAAAAAACAGAAAATCAATTGTTCTTCTAATACTGTTTATTCCAGGTAAACTGTGAATATTAAATACTTTCTCAGTGAAAAGCAGTTTATTTCCCGGGTTGGTTTGGTTACAATGATCAACAATATAAAATAGCATTTATTTAATAAGATTACTTAATATCTGACTATTTACTGGGTTATTATTTTAAAACATGTACATGTGATGGACTCTTTCACAATGGTCAGAAATACTTAAAGGAAAAGTCACTCATTTGCTTTCTTGCTGAGAATTAGATGAGAAGATTGATACCACTCTCGCATCTGGAACAGGAATTTTCCAGTCTTTGTGCTAAGCTAAGCTAGCTGGCTGCTGGTGATAACTTCCTATTTAGCGTACGGTGGTATCGAAATCTAATCCCCAAAATGTCAAACTATTCCTTTAATCCAAATCTAAAATCTTTAAAAAAAAAAAAAAGCTGAGAATCACAAAGAGATAATTGGTCTAAAGTGACTAAAGTCAGTCTCACCTGGGCCAGAGGTTGGACGACCTCATCTGCTGCTTTGGCGTTCATCGCTGCCTGCAGGGGCTGCAGAGCATCTGTAACAGCAGCGTCCAGCCTCTCCAGCATCTGCTTCTTATCTGGGTCTGCTGTCGAAGCCATGTGCGCCTGAAAAGGCTGAAAACAACAAGTTTTAAGTAAAAGCCAGAAACCTGCAGGTAACCTTCAGGTAGTCTGGTGGTTTTAGGTGGAGATGCAGAATAATGTGGATAGTCGGTTTTATGATTTTAAGCTTCTACAGAAGACAGTGATGCTTACAGTTATGTCTATTCACAAGTAAAGTGTAAACTATTTGTGGTTAACCAGTCTGTGCTTCCTAAACATTTGATCCGATATACTTTACGGCCCCAAACTAAAGTCAACAGGTTGTGGCAGCAGGAAAGAGGTTTGGAACTACATTACATTTTTTAAAGCTGTTAAAGTTGCAGTAGGGAGTTCTTTTAAAAATAACTTTGTCATATTTGCTCTCACTAATCTGCTCTTCAAAATCTTCAGCTCGTGGCTTCAGAAGCTTTGCAAACACAGGGTCTGAGAAACAAACCGGCAGCAATTAAAGAACTGCCCATCCCTCCTTTGCCAACAACAGAATATAGTACAACACGTGTGTGATCACGTCCCGGCTCCTAACGGGGCTTCGGGCTCATTATGTTCGATGCCGTGTCGTTCATATCGACGAGTGGCAAATAGGCCTGATGACAAAATGTGGGGAATAACTTTTGAGATGGCGAGTCAGGGTGAGAGGGGCCGGTGGAGAGCGAGCGGAAAGCGACACGCAGAAGGTTTTGCATTTTATGTTCTGCAGCTTTAACCAACTAACAGACTCAAATCCAACAAAACTATTTTGTTTCCAAACATGGATTAATTATTCAGATAAATAATCGTGATCTGCGTACTGAGCAAAATAATCGCGGTTACAGGAGACCTATTAAACTGCGTTTCCAGTCCTATATTGTAGTTCTGTGACTCCTGTGTGGCAGCTTTGCATGATTCAAAGTTAAAAAAATAATAATTTTCTGTCCAATACTGGGTCTTCATGTCTGAAACAAGCTGTAGATGCTCCTGTCTCTTTAAGGCAGGTTGCCCGATCATCGTAAGGTCGGCGGTTCGATCCCCGGCTCATCCAGGCTGCATGTCGAAGTGTTCTTGGGCAAGATACTGAACCCCGAATTGCCCCTGGTGGCTGTTCCACCAGTGTATAAACGTGAGTGAATGGTGAATGCAGATGTAGTGTACAATTACATTTGATTGGCCAAGACCTGAAGCATGTTACCAGGCTGTTGTTGGCGCTGAGCGGAACAGGCAGACTGAGCGTTGCCGTGCGGAGCAAATGACCATATATGGAATACCGTACGACACACGGAGCTACACGGAGCCGTTGGTAGAAAAATCAGTTGAAAACAGGAGGAAATCTGAGGTTTTTGCTCAAAGGGATTTCCTATAAATACTTTAACCTCATTATTTGAAGCTTTGGCCATGTTTAACATGAACATCCAACACTGTAGATAACTCACAAAATATGGAAAAGCATATTAAGTCTGCTTTAATAATACTCTTAGTCGAACACAGATTGTGAAAGGATTTGATCTTGCACTAAAGCAAAGGTAGCAAATATGAGGTTTTATTCACGCCTCCTCTTTCTCTAAAACACAACGATGGTGCAGAGGCTGTTTTTATCGTCGTATCAAAGGCAAACTAAGAGTTTGGTCTCACCTCTCTGGCACTCAGGACATCCTGCAGTATTTGAGCAGCTCGCGGCTCCTTCTCCTTGTACTGGTCCAGGAGGTAGTTCTGCCGAGCCCTTTTAATGATCTGAAAGAAAGAAATACAAACATAAAGCCCACACACCCTAAAAAAGTAACATTGCAATAATGACTGTCTTAAACAAAATACTCATTATGATCATAACTACACAGAATATATAACTACTAAATGTTATAATCATCTAGATATTTTTCTTTCTTTTGTTCATGAGTTATGACGTGTGAATTTAAGTAACCACTGAAATGCACCACGACTAATTAATTAACTAACTAATAGTTTGTGCAGATACAGTTTCACTAACAACCAAAAACCAATTAAAAGCACAATATCATGTGTCACATGTTTCATTCTATTTCAAATGCCAGGATTTCAAATGGTCCCGATTCTAATGATTTGGAACATGGCGCTTTTGTTTTGGTCATAAAAAGATGGGACGTTTTATATTCTAAGTCATGTGTCCACGAACAAAAAATACTTGGTGACTTAAGAAGTGTTTGTTCTTATGTATTAAAAAAAATAAAATCATTTTTGATGTCAAGACAATTTTCTCTTAGATGACAAGTGTATTCCTTTTTTTTTTTTTTTTTTAGTACAAAGCAGTGAAGAATAAATCTTTTTTTATAAAACCATACATACTTTGTCATCTATGTCTGTGATGTTCATGCAGTAGAAGACATCATACTTGAAGTAATCCCTCAGTATCCTTCGCAGAATATCAAAAGATATGTAGGATCTGTACAGAGAGACAGATTAGAAAATAAAGTCTCGTTATAACACAGTAAACATAAACTAGTCATTTTGCATAACTGTGGATAGAAATCCTGAATACTTTGTATTGTGATTAGTTTACCTGGCATGTCCCATGTGTGAGGCATCGTACACTGTAGGCCCACAGCTGTACCACGTCACTTTATTCCCTTTCTGAGGAACAAACGGCTCCTGAAACATTGGAGACGATGACGTTAACAAGTTGACCAGAGATAAAGTCACGCATTAAAAAAAACTTTTTCCCTACTGGAGGCATGTGCACTGGTGCAAAACACAGCTTTTTATGTGAGGACACGAACAAGTCGCACGGTGGTTTCCTGTCATACACAGGTGAAATCATCTTTATTATTACCTTATCGGTAACCTGATCATTAACAGGAAGCTCAACTGTTAACTCTAATTTGCCTTTTACACAAATAAACATCATAACTCATATAGTTTCATGTTGTAAATCCGCATCGCACACATCAGACAAAGTAGGTCTGAAAAACAACAGAGATAACTTTTTATTACAAGTCCTGACAGTTTATAATCTCAATTCTGGAGATTTCGTCCCTGTGCTGGGGGAAAGATAAAGAGTTTTACTTCCCGACAGACGTTGCAATAAATTGTAAATTGCTCAAATAACACGAATGGGAAGCCCCAACACTCATTGTAAATAGCTAACTAAAGTCATGTGCTTCCTTACTGATCAAGCACACGGTCCATATTAAAATGTTATTTCATTGTTCGGAAGTTTACTCTTTCCAAGATCAGTGTCTGCAGAGCATTTTTAAGGATTGTATATTTGCGTCTAACTTACCTTTGTTCTTGTCAGGCTGTTGTAGAGTCGAAGTTGGGGAATATCTGTTCCTGTTGGCGGAGACCAAGGGGGCTGAACCCGCTTTCCTTTCACTGGAAAACAAACAAAGCATTATTAATCCTGTAGGATTTTAAAATACTGGATTTGTCTAGGTTTTCTACAAACAAAAACTTAACAATCACAACAATGATTTCTTTTGAATGATGTCATTTTCACATTAAAATCTACACAGAGTAGTTTATTATTATTATTATTTAGTAAATTTTGTTTTTGCAGGAAATAGAGGACCACAGAACACAGAACTAAGAGAAACACTGGAAGGAAGTTTAACATGGGTCTGACATGTTGCCCCCTTGCATCATTAACACACCATTACTGTGAACTATAGGCCAAAACTATTGACTATATTCATTATCCGTCAATCATTTGGTGTGTAAAATACCAGAAAACAGCAGAACATAGGTTGAAAAATTCAAACTGCTTGTTTTGTCTGATCAACACTCCAAAACCCCAAATTATTAAATTTACTATCACAGAAAACAAAGAAATATTCAGCTGCAAATATTCAAATTTGAGAAGCTGGAACCAGTGAATCTTGGCTTGAATAATAAATTAGACTAGTTCATCAATAGACTAATAAGAGGCAGATCTACCGTGATTTATTGTAGTGTTCAGTGCTAAACTGAGACAGTGAAAGAGGTTAAAGGACAAATCCAAATATGTGCAACAAAAGGAAAAAGTAACCCAAAAGTTTAAGTCAGAGACACAGAGTAATTAATCTAGCTAGACAAAGGCAGGCTAATGCTACATTGCCATTATCCATTTGTTTTTACTTGCATCTCAGGTCTGAAAAAGTCTCAATGTAGAACTTTAAAAAAGGAAATTTGGACAGTAAATCACAAAGATTAATATGCTGTCTTCACCAAAGTAAAATGAACTCTCTTCAGGCCTCTAATTTTTATTTTCCCTATTTAAATGGCCATAGTATCCCAACGAGTGTCATTTTTATAATTATGCTTATTTGTTTAGCTCCAACTTCCAGTAAAACATTTTCTACGGGCTCAAATATTCAGCTCAAAATGTTTGAAATTTAAGGTTAGTCCACACACAGAGCGCTAACTTGTTTAGTCAGATGCCACAAAAGTGAAAGATGATCTTATTCTCATACGCGTTCAGTTAAGAAATTCACACTTTAACACAGAATCTGCTGCCAAAGTCACACACAGCATGCACAAACACCTGGCGACCCCTGCGAGGCATTAAACCTAATTTCCTGTAAATGGCACACTTCCTGCGCGTTACGTGTTTGCAAAGCCATTTCAGCCCCAGGTTATCTTTGGGTAGGTGTCTCGTCAACGCCACATGTCTGCTGGCAAAACTAACATGGAGTGGTGCAGTTTGTGATTTTGTTTAAACAGTGATAATCTTACTCTCAGTGTGCAGCTACAGGCACCACATGCAGTCTGCTACGACGAAGTGAAAGCTAAAACTGAATTACTGCAAATGCCTGCAAAAGAGTTCTGGGTTCATAAGGGGGACAGGTTAGAGCTGCTTTTAGTTAAATCCATGAGAAGTGTCCCTGCCTTAATAACCTTAGACAGCCTCAACATCCAGGCTGGTACATGAGGGATCGTGACCACGTCTAGCCTGTTCATGCCTTACTCACTGCTGCTCTCAGGGCTGAGGTCCTGTTGCAGGGCTGCTATGTGTCTGTACCAGCGCAGAGCGTGGACATGTTGCGGTTCTGGGGGCCTGTGGAGGAGCTTAAAGGCTTTCTGGTCGGCCTGGGAGGGGCAGAACCCAGCCAGGTAGCTGCGTGATGTTAGGTAGTCATTCAGGGCCACTGCCAGCGCAGCCTCCTCATTTATCTGTAGCAAGAAGCCATACTCAAAGGCTGCAGAAACAAGAGGGCAAATATTCGCAAAGAATTACCGACTAGGCTGCAACAGCCTGAGAAAAACACTAACAGCAGCAGCACAAGTTTACCCTGGACAGGTCGATGACCAGTGAGGTTACAATCAGGCTCACAGCCAAGACCTACTGTGTTTAGCAGCAAGTCAGCACTAAACTAAGTTAAGAAACCTACAGACATAAGAAACTACAAACTGAACAGACAGGCACATGGCCGTATTTTGTCTTTGATACGGTAGGATACCAAATTCTCAGTGTCATGTTATAACTTTAAAGAAGAGTAGATGTTTCACATGCCCTGGACTGATGTAATACTGCACTCAAGGAAAAGTAGAGCTATTTTTACAACAATACATTTTTCGGATGTTGCAACAAATGTCTGACAACAGCAATGAGGGCAATCATGAGACTTTAGAGATGGGTGTAACCTGACATGATCTAGTGGCGTTAAACCTGTCTCTGGGCCATGATGCTGGATCTAAAGCATTTGACTTACGTCTGCAGATACTCAGTGTAGGGCTAGAACAGGACATGAATCGGGAAATGACTAAATGTGAATGACAAATACATCTAAAAACATTAAATATAATAATACATAATGATAAATAAGTAAACTGTGGAGTTCCAAAATCTATATCCTGATCAGTAAATCAGTTCTGCCCCTCAAACTATTCTCTATCCTTGGACATTGTTTTCTGTCTGTACAATTCACCACTTACAGAAATGATCACTAAGAGTGAAAGTGAAATGGACTTGAATTTTCAAACTTTCCGAAGTGTGAAACTCCAAAAGTCAAATGGAAACTTCTCCAGCCATGCATGACCAATTAAACACTAAGACTGAAAATGAAACAAAGTCAAAAAAAAAATAAAATGAAAGAGAAGCTCAAATAAACACAAAATAGAGCTGCAAATGGGGATTAGTGAGGTCTGGGCGAAGGAGGAGATGGAAGTTAACTTAAATAAAATATAATACTTACATAAAATATAAATGAATGTGGTTCTTGAGCATGCATGCAACTTGTAAACAAACTCTCATCAGTGTGAATGTACAGAACAAAGGTGAGTGAAATGGGGGAGACGTGCAACAAAGGTCCCAAGCCAGATTCGAACCAGGGACATAGAGGTTACGTAGACCACTTGGGAACGGGGGCAGCAGTTCTTGTTTTACCAGCAATGGAGACTATAAACATTGACTGAATTATAGATGTTATCTGGGTTACTGAGGCGTAGTGACGACAATGCAGCGCTTAATGAAATAGTCATTACAAAATATTGTACAGGTGATCGCTTGGAAAACACTGAACTGAGTTTGGCTATCTTGTAATAATAATAGTAGTAATAATACCAACAATACAAATAATAATAAAATAATAATAATAATAATAATAATAATAGTGCTTGCTCATGTTGGGAACTTTTGGGTCTGTAGCCTTAATAATATTACAAAAAGTACAGTCAAGCCTTGCAATGGGTATAGAGCACCAATTCCTAATAGAGGTTATAACATTGCACTTATTTATTTATTATTATTATGATTAACAATCACATAGGAAACAAAGGGAAAATATCAAACAGAAACTCAGCAGATCAAACTAGATGATGCAACCGAGCAAAACAGAAAGCACAAGCAAAATTATTACAATTAAAATTTAACAAACACAAAACATTCCACACAAAAAAGATCTTTTTTTAAAAATATATTTCCATGAAATTCCCGCAGCTAGGATGTAAAATAACATCTGCCCAGCTGTGAGGAGGACAGTTATGATCTGTTAGAGACAAGCTGAGCTGCATCTGTTCAGCTGGGTAATATAACAATTAACGGGAATAAATGCATTCTCTTAATTTTCAGGCTGCCATGAATAAATTTACAGTTCTGTGGTTGTTGTTATGTTATGCATTGTTGCATTTAATCCTCATAATACCCCACAAGAGAGACGAGCTACTGTTTAATTTTTAGCTATTACCAATTTTCTAAAAAAAATCAAGAAATTAGGAAGTTAAGTTTATCAAAGTGGCACAGCGCGGTTTGTTTTACACAACAAGCCGAAGCATAACGTTACACCATTCATACATTTTAAACCAATTATACCACTTTTGTTCAATTATACTTTTCTAAACAAAAGTACTGAAATATCAAATACGTGCGCCGAATTAAAGAGCGTCTCCTTAAAATTAAGAAAAGCTGTTGTCGACCAGTTTGTCTTTGCCGATACACTCCGCTCCATTAACTTTGATTTTAAATGGCCAGATTTTTAAAAGGGGGTTCTGCCTGTCATTCGCTGTCCACTTTACCTTTTAGCTTTGGAAAGCTAACGTTAGCTTCTTGGCTGTGACAGCTCGTGAAAACACACTAAATCGCGCTGGCATAGTCTTTTCACGGATTTTCAACTAACGTGTGTATGAGGTGTAAAACAAAGATTATTTACTGCACCTGGCTCTCCTGAGGTCGACATTGCCACAGTTGCTGGATGGTTTGATGCTGATGCAACAATAACGTGCCCGGAAGAAGAACCCGGGCACTAAACGCTTCACGCTAGGAACAGGAACCAATGCGTTTGATGCTTGGAGCACAGGAGGAGGGGGGGACCTTAAATACAGTCGGCTCCCTATGCGGAAGTTTGTTTGTTTCGCTTTAAACAGCAGCCAAACGAGCTCAAATGCATTCAAAACTATCTAATTCCTCGATATAGCTGGTATTTTGTGAACGCAGCGGGTAAATGACGAGCGCATTTGTCAGTGTGCGGTAAGGTTACAGCTGAAATGTCTCACATTAAAGAGTACATCGACAAAGCGGGACGTTGTTATGAGCGCTACACTGAGTACGTGAGGAGGAACCCAGCTGCGACAGCACAGCTGGAGAGCACCGTGCGCACGCTCTCCTACCTGATCGCAGGTCAGTGACATTAAGGCTTTTACTCACATTAACAATACATAATTAAATGGTACGCAGCTCCAGAGGCGGTGTCAACTCTCCTTGGGTGCTTTATACTTCTCGACTGGACCAGATAAAAGTTTGATTTTAATGCAGACAAACAGAATCACAGCTTTGCACATGCAAGGAATCTGTTTTAAAGTTGTTACCGTAGCTGTCATTTACACTGGGTTCATGTCCTCACCACATTTTTTGAAACGGCTGATTTTTTTCTTCATCACTTTTTGAAAGCATTTGTAAAATAAAATGTACCAAGCAAATGCAAATGCTTTGAGAAAGATTTGCACAATAAAAAAAACATGCAATGCGATTTAAATATAGAAGAAACAAATGTGAGCTACTCAAGCTAAAAAAACAAAAACAAACAAGCAGCTGAATACTGCATTATATTCTGTTATGTTTTTATATTTATGAATTGTCTCCCTTTATATAAATACAGACATTTGCATCATAAATTGGAGCAAAAAATGTCTCCAGAATGCAGGAAATGAAGTGTTTAATGCTCCAATTTTTCTGGGAGAGGACCCTCAGACCCCCGCTCATATATTTCAGCATTTCCTATTTCTTTAAAAAGTGTGTTAAAAATCTTCTCGTCTTGTTCTCGCGCATCTTGACACACTTGGTTGTTACACACAGTTCCGGGTGCAACTTATGGAAGCCCTAAGCGGCAAAGACCATTGATTCACATCTTTATTTACATTTACTCATTTGGCATTATTACATTTGAGGAACAACATTCAAGCATCAACAGAGCATCAACTACAGATCTACAACTGACAATACATACTAGTAAGAGCAGCAATAAATACTAGTAAGAGCTCATAGTACAAATCACATCAATGGGGTAAATACCGAGGGAGGGAAGTAAGAGTTAACAAAAAGTGCAATCAATACAAGATCATTGTAGGTGATAGAAGAAGAAGAGAACAGGAAGTGCATGTTAGAGGTTAGGAGTTAGAGGTGTTATAAGAGGAAGTGTTCTCTGAAGAGATGAGTTTTCAAGAGCTTCTTGAAGTTAGAGAGGGACGCCCCTGCTCTGATGGCGTGCGGTAGCTCGTTCCACCATCGTGGTGTCACAGATGAGAACAGGGACTGGGATCGCTTTGTGTGAAGGGACGGCAGAGCCAGGCGGCGTTCGTTGGAGGAGCGTAGCGGCCGAGAAGGAACGTAAGTTTGTATTATGGAGTTTAGGTAGATGGTGCAGACCCAGTAGTCACTCTGTATGCAGCATTAGTGACTTGAATTTGATTCTGGAGGCCCCGGGGAGCCAGTGGAGG
>NC_060169.1:2545469-2558496 GCF_021292245.1 Micropterus dolomieu | reverse complement strand
TTCAATATTGTTCACTCAGTCAGCACAAGGTGAGCTCAATCAGCACACAGCTACCCAGGTGGAAACACACACAGCCAGAAATGATAACACACCAATCAGAAGCTTCAATAGATAAATGTGGAGAACAAGAATCTCTGGCCTGTCCCAGACCAAAGACGGGACGCTGGGGCAGAATAATTAGTTGTCTGGTGCGTTGTACTGAACAGCAGACTAAGGAATAAAAAATGTGTGCAAATGTACATTTGTTATTTCTTTTGTTGTGTTCATCATGTGAAAAGGTTTCTGAGGGGGAGCATCACAAGCAAAACTACTTATAACCAGATTTTGAAGTATTGTGTTGAATTTATCTCATCAGTGTGTAAGACTGTGTTTTGTGTGTGTGTGTGTTTGGTTTTTCAGCACGATTGAATGGTTTTGAGTGGAAAGTTCAATTTTAACCTGAAAATAGTGTTTAGAGTTTCGAGAAAAAGAGGCATAATTTCAAGAAATGTGTCTAAGCAATCGAGGAAAAACTGTAAAGTGTAATGTGATTTACAGGAAAGGCCACTGTTGAATGCTCACCCAACAAGATGACGGTGGCCCTCGAGAAAGCTTCCATGCCTGGCATCGACGAGAACTATCTCAGGCTGAGAGACCGGTCGTGCTCTCTCACTTTCAACAGCACTCACATCTTGGGCAGCATGTCATTCAGCACGTGTGGTACAAAAATTGAGGTGTGGAAAAACATTACATATAAACAAACTTTTTTATCTTTCATGAAGTTTTCTAACTCATTAATTTGCATTGATTATAGTGTCTATAGGTTGTTTTTGTGGCACTGAAAGTTCATTTTCCTCTCAGCCACTAACGGGTTTTATACCACTTGAATTTGTCTTGAATACAGGATGCAGGCGACTTTATCGTTTTCAAGAACGAGATCGTCTCCTACGTGCTGCCCAACGAGCTAATAATCCGAAGGGAGACAGTTAAGATCGGTTTCTCTTGCCAGTTTCCCAAAACCATACACATCTCGAGTTACTACAATCTCCACAACTCTGACTACATTTTCACTGAGTCCAGCTTCGGCAGCTTTGGCTATACTTTTGAGATCTTCCACGATAGCAACTTTACAAGTACAGTGGAGGCTAACGCCTATCCAGTGAATGTCCAGCTGTTAGACAAAATTTATATGGGCATTCAAGCTCAAACGAAAATACCAAATGTGCAGTTGTTTGTCGAATCTTGCAAAGCCACTCCTGATGACAACCCTGAAAACCCCACCTACTATGACCTCATCAGTAACGGGTGAGTGCTGATGCTTTCTGTGATCACAAACAAAACTTCTTTTGACTTTTCATTTTAAATTGTTTAAATTAAAGGTGGATTAAGCGATTCTAGAGAAATCCAACACCGTGAAAAATAGAGTAGATATTTGTTGAATTTGGCAAAAAGACGTATATTGGATTAGAATCGCTTACCCCACCTTTAAGCTTAACAATCATCTTGCATCATGCACTTCCTTGATCGTGAGTGACGTGTTACAATTCATTTTTCTCACAGCTGTATAATGGATGAGTCCTTTAAAGTCCACACATCTGATCAAATTTCATTCAACTTTGAGGTTCAAGTCTTCAAATTTACTGGAAACTATGACCAGGTAATGATCATGAATATTAAATAATATCAAATGTATCCCAAAATATTATGCACGCAGTTAGGCAGCCTGCTGAGAGGCAGCAGCTTAAAGCTCAAGCGATCTGCGATTAGGGGTGTGATGAAAGACTTTGGTCACGATAACAAGATAGTTTAACACTATTTTGAAGAAATAATATTTAATATGATGCTGAATCATATGAGTGGGGGGGACTGGGGGTTCATTTCCTGCATTCTGGAGACTTTTTCTGCACCAATTTATGGTGTAATTGTCTTTATATGATTGGCAACACAAAATTAAGGCGGCAGGTGACAATTCAAAATATAAAATTTCAATGGAATATAATGCAGTAATCAGTAGCTTATTTTGTTGCTTAAGTTTCTTTCCTGTCCAGCGCACATGTGTTTCTTCTATATTTAAATTGCATTGCATGTTTTCTTATTTCTCAAAGCATTTTCATTTGTAATTTAACATTTCTTGTGGCAAGCTATTTTTCTGAACATATTGAACAAATTATGCTTTAAAAAGTCATTTCAAAAAGTGGTAGGGACATGTCTCCAGCGTCCCCAGTGTAAATGACACTAAGTTAATACTCCACTCATAGTTAAAAGATAAAGCTTTTGCTGAATTGCAAATGCATTGTACTGTATAATTTAGTGTTGTTCACGGATGGAGAATAAGGCTCTATATTAATGCAGAAATTGCCTTAAGTCAGGAAAATGTCACAGTTTATCATTCTCTTAAATGTGCACGTTTGAAACATTTGTACACACAAGATGCTTCATATTTTTCTCCATCTTCATAATGCAGCATTTTAACTGACTTACTTTAATCTCACAAAAAAGCTAATCCACATCCGACACAATCGGCCTGAGATCTTGTGATGAACATGAACTGCACTTTTTTTCGGTGAAAAAGTTTACTTGACTTCCTCTGAACTAAAAACCGTCTCCTTACAGGTGTATTTTAACTGCTTCGTCATCCTGTGCGAGCCTGGAAATCCCTTTTCCAGATGTTCCCAAGGTTGTCTGAGAAATCCATCCCGCAGACGCAGGCGAGGGCTGAGCAGGGAGACAGTTGGCCACTATATTACCCAGGGTCCTTTGCGGTTGGTCAGACAGGCTGTTCCCATTTTGGATGATAAAAATGTTGGGATGAATAAGACTGACACGCCCATCTCAGGTTAATATGGTCTATCTATCTGTCTATCTGTCTATCTGTCTCTCTGTCTGTCAAACTAAAAATAACTACTGTCCTGTTGTCTTTCAGTGAGTCCTTCACCGGTTTCTGCAGACAGACACCTGTTTCTCCAGACAGACACCAAATCGAGCGAAGGAGGTTGGGTAATCAAGGAGATCCTCAATGCCAACATCAGCACCGTGGTCTTTGCCAGTGCCTTCTTAGTTACACTGGTGTTATTGGCTGGGGTCGTTTTTTACTTCACCAGTAAGAGAAGAGCAGAAGATCGCAGGCCTCTGATAGTGTCAGGCTGGGAGAACTAGACCCAATAAATCTTAGATTCACACAGCATGTTCTTTGTTTTATTTTGTTAAAGGATATCACGCATACATTGTACATACTTTTTACATGCTGTAATCATTCCTCCTATTGATACTGGCCGTTAAACATGCTTTCAATAGTCTGAACAAGTAAAATCAAGTGGATTTCTTCCAAACTTATTGTGTTTTAGCACAGAATTATCAGTTTGTGTCCTGACAAACTGATAATTCCTTGCTGAGACGCAGGACAGCAACAAAAAGAGGCTATACTATAAAGACAGCTACCTGATCTGTCTAACTCATACTGGTTAAGCCTCATATCAGCTTTAGATAAACTTCAGAAAGTATTGTTGCACAGATTGAGGATTTTGTCCCCCATCACTTAAATGGGAAGGGGCATTAAAACGGAGGAATGATTACAGCAAGCAAGACCTGATGAAGGAGATAACATTTACTTTGCTAAATAATTATTAAATTAAATAAATTAACATTCTAATTATTAGTGGATGGGTTGCGGGTGGGTTGAAAAATGAATTTGCATTTACTCATGGGCTTATTTTCCTCGGTATTATATTCTAGGTATTCAAAGTGTCTCTCAGTAGTATCTCAGAGGCAGCGTTAGGTCCCGGTCCGGCCGCGTTCACCACGTTAACTGAGCGTTTTCTGTGTTTTACAATTTCAGCTCGTTTTAGTCATCAGAAAGTGTGTGTAATCATGCGGTGGATGAATAAAATTTCAACAATTTTCTAAATGTATCTGATGTATCATGCAAATATGCGATATAGAATTGTTCAAATGAAAATTCACAACAAATGTATTGCAACAGTAGGATATTGAAAAGATACTATTTAATAGACGATTCACAATGAATGCATTGTTGCAGTACATGTATTGTGAATTTGTTCCTATCAAACAGGGCATTACTTGAAAGTCTCCAAATTCTGCTGAACACACAGTATAAGAGGAGGCTACTCTCTCAATTTCTTTTACCCATTTTCTTTGTCTTTATAATTTTTATGATAATAAACAACTCCTATTTTGTGTGTAATCATTTCCCGTGTTTCTTTTTTGACAAAACGTGGGTTGGAGCTGCTGTCAGCTCGTCACCAACGACCATCGAAAGTCGTGTAGTCTGTACAAGCTACAACAAGTTTAGCGTCGTCCATCTGCCGATGTGGTTGAACTTCTGAGAGTTTGTTGAAGTGATGAGCTCTTGGCCTCGTGAAAACACAGACACAGGGAGGACAGAAGCAGCGCCTGCAAACACAAAAACATAGCAGCATAGTTTTTCTGTTTGATTGGCTCAAGTGCTGTGGGGAAAAACGCTTATAGGGAAAAGCTCAATTTTAATGAATTGTGGCAGAATGGGGCCTTAGTAATAGCAGTTATGGAGTATGAATTTGACAGCTGTGGAGTTGTCTCAATTCTTATACATTGATTGTACCTTTAAATAACCACAACTCAGAGTCATGTGGGGCTGGGGCGATTCATCAACATAGTATAGTCGATTAATCGAAAGTACGTCGACTCGTGTTACGTGCGTCGAAGCATCGCTGCATGCGGTGTTAGCAGGGATTCCCCCAGACAAGCTTCAGATACAACACAGCGACACACCTTTCACAGCACACCTTCGACCGTCTAAAGTTTAGGAGTATTTTAGCCAGGCACTCAATAATGTGTCGACAAGGCGAAGTGAAGCATCCCGGTGCACTTTGTCTAGACTGCAGCACCGTAAATCGTGTTTACTTCCTGTCTCCACTCAAGCACGGCACATTATCAGCACGAGGACACGTATTCGGTTAAAATTTATTTCTTCCTTGCCTTCACGTTTAATATAATTTCTGCCCTGCTACTGTCATGGTAATGTAATGTTACACCGTGTGTCAAAGTAACATTAAAGATGATCTGTGACTGTCTGTGAATAGTTTTCTTTGCCCCACACTGATGCAGAAATACATTTGATTATTATACTGCATTACTCAATATTGAAATAAATCATGTCAGAAACAGTTAACGTTTAAAGTAAAGTAGCCTAATTAATGTCTGTTATTGTTGTTATCACAACACATCAGTGACGTGGAAATTTGATTCATTTTAAAATATGCTGCTATTGTCATTATTCTAATGTGATTCATCAGGATGATTGAATAAAATATTGATTTATTGATTAGACATGTTTTTGATATTTATTTTGGATAATTTGGTAGGTTCATCGAGTGATAGGCAACATTTTATTTTTTAGAATACATAAAATTAGTCGTTAGATTGATCGACTAATCGACTAATCGAAAAACATAATCGTTGGATTAATCGATGTGAGTACTTTTTGAATGTAGGAAGATATGTGTGCCCTGCTTTACTTCATGACAATTATCTGACACACAAGAAGAAGAAGAAGAAGAAACAAGTGCAAAGGAGCTGGAACAAAATATAGCCTTCTGTCACATGCCAGAAACTGTAGACTTTCTGCTGACAGAATGATCATGTGATAACTAACTGCTACATGTACCATGTACAATTATAAATGACAATTTGATTCAACACACTGTCTTTTACCTTAAAACAAAGTTACAATCAATGTAAAACCTAAATACATATTCGATTTACATTGCAAGAGGTCCAGTAACCCTCCAACCCTGCTGAGGTCTGAACAATTTGATGCAGGTTATCGTTTACGTTGCAAGTGATCTGTATTTAAGTTTAAATACGGACCTCTTGCTTGTTGCCAGAGTAAAAGAATCAGTGTAGTCAACATTTTCTTGACCAATAATACCTCAGCTCATCTTGTGGTTGAAAGTTCATGTCTTCTGTCCATCTGGAAGTGTTTCACATGTTGCATCCATGCACTCCTTTACCATTTCTCCATCTGTAAAGGGCTTTTTATGTTGTACTAAAATTCACTGTATTCACAGCCAACTCATATAACCACTGTTGTGCTGTGAGGGACTTATTGGTTCGCTCATATTGGGCATTGGGCACATTGATTTTACAGGTCCTTACCTCAGACTGCTGTAGATAAGTTTCCTCTAAGTGTCTGTCTAGTTTCAGTAGCGTTTAATATTTTACTTTTGACCATCCGGTTTTGGACCAGAGTCCACCAGTTGGTAACTACAGACCTATACCATTTCTTGAGTCACAAAGTATAATATCACAGTGTAGCTTTATGAAATTTAGTAGCCCACACAGTGGTCAATGACTGTCGCCCAAAATTCCAGTAGTGCCTAAATCTAAACCATCCAGTTAAAATACTGACAGAAAATGCCATTTATATATTTGTACTGGGACATTTTACAAGATATTCATGTATTTGCCTACTGGTCACTGCACCGTCCACGCTGCAAAATCTCCAGGTTGTTCACACGTAAACAGAAAAACCATGATGCACTTGGCAAAGCAACAACAATACTTCTCAATGCTGCCACCTAATGACCAAAGTCCGCATAAGAAAGTCAGACTGTGTCGGCTGATCTGCTTGATATTTTGTCTTTGACATCAACAATGTTACTCTCAAAAGAAAACAACAAGAACACACGTATTGACATTGGTGCAATTTTCAAAACTGTACCAAACCCAAGAGAAAAATTACATGTAAATACATTTACTACCCAGCTACATGTTTGCCTTTATTTTTGGCTACAGTTTGAGGCAAATAGAAACTGGGAACTCCAGATATTTTCCTAGTGTTTGTGATTTCTGTAAATTATGATGACAACCTCTTTTTTGGGGGCAGTGCCTGCTGATATATATCAAGGTATCATTTCATATCATATTACATACTCAAACGCATTCCCAAATATCAGAAGAGTGCACTACCACCCTCTAGAGCAAACGATAAGTCTTACAACATCGTCATTATGTCAAGACAAACCTGTTCAACAAGATGCTCACTAAAAGCATACTACATACTAATTCTAAGTAGTTTTTCTGTGTGTTCACACTTAAAAAGTTACAAAAAATGTCTGTAATTTCATGGAAATCTATCCAGTAGTTGTTCAAATATTTCTGTTGGACCAAAGTGGTTCACCAAACCAAATGAATGGCCGACACTGCCAAAATAACATAGGCTTATGAAATTCTTTATTTTAGTATGTAAAGTTTTAGTCAATCACAGTATGTTTCACTGAGCATTGTGCATTTGTTGATGTGATACCATCATTCAACAGCCACATATTATTTTAAATTATAGATTTCTTGCGAATGCTACGTTTGAGTTCATTAAAAAAACAATGAAGATTTTGAGCAAGTTCTTTTCTTCCACCTTCTGTGCTCTACATAAAATAGACAATGCCTTTTCTTTGATTGAGCATGATACAACATTAAACATAAAAGGTAGAATATTAACAGGCACACGCTTCCACTTGAATTGAAACACACATCACATGAGCACTGTTTTCATGCAAGTGATTGGTCACAATATATTATTTTTATATATTTATCAGACCAGAGCTGCACTGCCTTTATCTCTTTACTTAACCTCTTGGACACCTATTTCCATGAAAAACACCACAACATAACTACATAACATACCCAAAATTAATCAGTAATATCTCCTCAACCATCAGATGCATAATTCTAACTTTGATAGGTCAACCTGGAATACAACTGTAACTGTAAATTAGATGAAAAGAAACTAATATAAAACAGCTATTACACAATTTGTCAAAAACATACCAGGCGAATGTCCATATTTTGGCCATGTCTACTGTTTATATGTTCACTTTTATTAGGAGTTTTCTTTGAAACACTATTTCTGTCCATACAACCACGTTCCAAATAAGCTCCAAAATAAGCTTCAAAAGCACTGAAATATTGATAAAAACAGTCAATATTCATCAACATTCCTATGACCAAAAGCACTTCCATGCTTTACAGGCCCACAACCTGAGTACAGAACATCCTACACAAGTGGGCTGGAAGTGGGCTCTATCTATTCGTATTGAGCAGACAAATCATTTAATATGTCATTTTGAAGAGAGAAACTAAACCTAATAGCTCAGGAATTGCACAATACCAAGATGAAGGCCCGGGCGATATTTTTACACACAGAAAACAGCTGTTTTTGGACTGAAAACAGCGAAAAACTGTAAATATATATTGATGAGTTTGTTGTTGTTATTAGTTGGCAAATGACTCTGTGAGTTTAGTGATTTGAGTGATATGAGTTACACAGTTGATCAGAGCTGGAGCTGAGCTTTTTTTTTTTTTTAGAGTGGTTGGACTGCGGTGATGAGAGGAGAGATATCTGGATGGCAATAACTGCAGCCATGTACAGTAATTACAGAGAGATTTATGTTCATTTGGTCATAGCTCATTGATGTGGATAAAACCGGTTGGTTTGACGTTCTGGCTGAGCCTCCTAGCTTCACGGAGGTGTGTGGCATGCATAGAGTGAAAAAATACTAGGATCAGACGTGGATTTCTCTTTGCGAAAATCGATCATCCCGCCATGTACCGGGCAGGCTCGTGCTTAACTTTAAGCATGAGCTGTTACCCAGAACTGACCGTTTTCATGTGACGAGTAAAAATTTGTGCTGATAATCTCTGATTTACGGGAAGAGAGAGCACATCAGTTTGCGTGAGTGATAAAACAAGACTGTCACAGCGACTGACCCTTGCTGTCAGTGAGGCACCATGGTTTATTAGCAGCAGGTATTTTCAGTAAATAGTTGGCAGGTATTCACCACTATGGGCTTAATGGTACATTGAGTACCACAAAATAAACAAATACTGGAAGAACAAATTCATATACACAGGTGTGCACTGATGCATGCAGCAGTCTAGGGCAGCAATCTGAAGGTTCATGGGTTCATACAGAGAGAACAATGACATGGAAAGTAATGTAACTATTGTTAGCAAAAGTTCTGGGTTAGAAAACTGTAGCTACTGTTGCTGCTGTGGAGCTAACGTGAAGCTAATATGCAGAGAGGACGAGACGGTTCGAGAGCCAGCACACTAGCTCCAGACAGCAATACTCACAGCTCTCCTTCAGCTACAGCTAACATCACACACAACAAGGATGTCTTGGTGAACTAGAAAGGAAGCTTAATGTTCGTGGGCAGGTCATTCAACATTACTGACACACAAACCATGGCTGGAATAGTGTTGTTTGGAGGGTGCGGCAACTAGCATCAGTGTATAAATGTTTGTGAATGGGGAGAATCTTACATGTATTGTAGAGCGCTTTGAGTGGACCTATGTATGTACAGTCCATTTACTTTACTTACCTTATAGATATGTAATATGTTGTAATATGTAAGTGAAGTAAATAAAACTTGATTGTGAATATGTCTTGTTGAAGTTATTCATGTGTGTGGAGACAATGGATGGTTCCGGAAGTGTTTTTTATTTATGAATAACTGGAAGTTAATGTTATCATTTAAGCACATTACTGCTGAGATTGAAGATAAAGGAAATCTGCTTACGGTAAATCTGCAGGTGCAAAGAAGGAGGGGCATAATGAATGTTTCTCGTAACATGACTTGACCATAAAACAAGAATACATTCTACATGCGGATGATTATAGTTAGAGTATAGCAGCAGCCCTGCACATGAGAACCATGATAAAAAAATAATCTGCATTAAGTCCTGATGAGAAGTTAAACTATCAGTACAACTAAATTAAAAAAACTAAATCAGGGATCAGTTAAGATTGGATTGAGAGTCACCTCCTGAGAGCATGAAGTACATATAAAGTAAGTGAATGTCAGGGTCGAGGTGCGCAAAGCAGGAGAGCCCAAATGCACGACACTGAGAGCTGAGATACAGTTCCAGGGTTTTCAATCCAGGCAAGACAAAACGCACAGTCACCAGAAACTGGTAACATCCAAAACGCAGACCGGGTAGCCAGTAACAGGCTGAACACACATCATACAACAATGACCAGACGGGGACTGAACAGAAAAACCAAACATATATACACCAGTGACTGACGAGCAGGGCGGGAGCAACCCAGGTGACAGGGATCAAGGCTAACGAGGCAGACAGCAGGGAAAACAGAGAGACTGTCAGGCAGGCAGATTACTGAGGGAACAGACAGAACACATGTTACAAAATCCAGACAAGAATCTAACCCCAGACAACAACAGAAACCCATGTAAACAGACAAACACCGACCAACTATACACAGACCGGGGTAGGGAACAGGGAACAGAGACAGGACCAACCAGGAAACAGGACAACACTCCACAAGGAACAGAACAGAAATAAGGAAAATACCAACACACCACTAAACACTAGCTGACAGATAATAACCAGATAAATAATAACCCAGAATAAATAACAGATACCACACACACAAAGTGAACTAAACTAAAAAGTAGACACAAAACCAAAACCTCAGAATCAAGAACCAAAACCCAGAAACAGAGAAACCAAAATCAAAACACAGAGAAGGCATGGCCAAAATCATATAACAGACAACCTCAGGACAGTGAATTCAAGATTTTGTGTGTTTGCTGGCACACAGATTGAAACATTGGTTGCATAAACCAGCTAGACTAGTACAAGCTTGAACCTTAGAATGCATCTCTGATTTTTATCTGCGGCTTTTTTCACCTTTATTTATGATAGGACAGGTAAGAGAGGCAGGAAATGTGGGAGAGAGAGAGAGGGGGTGACATGCAGCAAAGAATTATGGTCTCAGCTGCATCTGCAGGGTTCTACAACAGGTAAGGTCACCTTACAAGGTACTGACCTCCACCCAGAAAGGCCAAATTTCAGAGGGGACTTGTGAGGTAAGTTTAACTTTGGGTGTCAAGTGAATCTCATTAAATGTTATTCTGCCACATCCTGATTGATAAGTGATTTCCATGCTCAGAGAAATAAATACTAAATCCTAAAAATCTACAAATAACTCCAATTAAAATAAAAAAAGGCATGTAAAATTGTCTTGTCAAACGCAACATTAACATATCATCACAATCACGTTATCAAGTTGATATGGCGAACATCTCAGCAAAACGTTGCTGCAGAAAGAGAGCAACATTAGCATTCAATAAGAGTAACCATCTAATCCAGTATTCAACCTCATTGAGCTCTGGTTTGGTCTCCACCAACTCCTAAAGAATATCCGGTTATAGAGCTGCTAAATGCTCCACTATGTTCATCAGCTAGTCTCTAACTTTGTCTGTCTGCTGTTTGGTGCTGAGCAGGTAGCGTACAGTGGTTTAATCAGACTTTCATTAAAACATCTCAATTAACCATTTCTAGAGACTAACCTTTAAAAGAGATCACTGATTAGTTCAACATTTCCTTGTTAGGTTTCACTGCCACCCACTAAACCAGATTCCTTCTCCTGTTTATCTACAATCTTCTTTCTGAATTATCTGCACATCAGTGAAGAAAAACAAACAAACTGATTGCTAAATGTAAATGAACTCTTTTAGCTTCCCCTTCGGAATGTGAAACTAGTTACAGTCGATATTTAGGTCAACTAGACTTTTAACTGGCCTCATATTTATACCCAGATATTTTGGGGCAGCTGGACTTGGTTGAAGATCAGAGGGGCATCCTCAGTTCTGATCAGTGGGAAGTCCATTGGATTCTGTGGTGTGCATTTCCTTCCTTGTATTTAGCTTGAGAAGCCTTATTTAGCGCAGGTATGTTATCTGAAACCATACATAAAAAAATGTGAAGAATAATCACGTAACTGCAAATCCCTGTAACTAATCAATTGAAAAAGACAAATAAAGATGTTGGTGTGAACTAGAGCCCGACAGATATGGGATGTCTGATACTGATTTCGATATTTGAGGATTTTAAAATCTGATAGCTGATATATCGTCCGATAAAAGCACAGTCATGCTTTAGAGTCGTCTCGATGCATTTGGAGAAGGTGCGAGGGGCCAGTGGATAACCAAACGGCAGTTGGTTGTACTGCTATTGGACTCACTGGCAGGAGAAACACAGAAACTGTCAGTTGCTACAGGGATGAGCTCTGCATAATTATTTGCAGGTAGAACTCAGCGACAAGCAAACCACATACTCCATCAATGTGTATTCACATCTGGATGTGTTAAACAACTCAGGACATACCACCGTTTGTATTAGACCACAGCATTCTTAGGTGAGTAAGTAAAGGAACAAATAATCTTAAAGTAAATAACATTTAACATTTGGTGGCAGAACCCTTGCTTGCAATAACCGCCTCAAGCCTGCATCCCATCGACTTCACCAAACTGTTGCATTCTTCATTTGTGATGCTATTCCAGGCTTTTACTGCAGCTTCTTTCAGTTCTTGTTTGTTTCAGGGTGTTTCTCCCTTCAGTCTCCTCTTAAGGAGGTGAAATGCAGCTCTGTTGGGTTCAGGTCTGCTGATTAACTTGGTCAGTCTAAAACCTTCCACCTTTCCCCCTGATGAAGTCCTTTGTTTTGTTGGCTGTGTGCTTTGGGTCATTGTCCTGCTGCACGATCAACTTCCTCCCCATTAGTTTCAATGCATTTCTCCGTAAACTGGCAGACAAAATGTTTCTGTCCACTTCTGAATTCATTCTGCTGCGACCATCATCAGTCACATCATCAATAAATATTAATGTTCCAGAAGCAGCCATGCACGCCCGAGCCATGACATCACCTCCACCGTGCTTCACAGATGAGCTTGTGCTTCGGATCATAAACAGTTCCTTTCTTTCTCCACACTTTGGCCTTTCCATCACTTTGCTAGAGATTAATCTCGGTCTCATCAGTCCATCAGATTGTGTTGCAGAACCTTAGCGGCTCATCTCTGTTCTTCTTTGCAAATTTCAATCTTCCCTTTGCGATTCTTCCTGCTGATGAGTGGTTTGCATCTTGTGGTGTGGCCTCTATATTTCTGCTCTCTGAGTCTTCTTCCAACAGTGGATTGTGATACCTTCACCCTGCACTGTGGAGGTCGTTGCTGATGTCACTTCCTGATGTT
>NC_060169.1:2544093-2545369 GCF_021292245.1 Micropterus dolomieu | reverse complement strand
CGAGAAGGGGAACGAGACACTGTGTCGGCCCGCCGCACCTCTCTCCCCGCCTGAAGCGCCTGCTTCATAGTTTAAGCTAATGATGAGTGTGTACAGGTGTGCTTTATACTCCTCCGGTTATTCCGTCACACCTTACCGTTCTAGCAACAAGCCAATAGGATTGGAGTGATTTCATTCACGTTCAGACCTGCTTCGCCTAGAGGCGTTCCCATAGTGTCGTAACCGACGCAGTGTCTCGTTCCCCTTCTCGGGGAACCAGGGTTACATACGTAACCCGAGACGTTTTGCTCACTTGAAAAATGGGTGGGTTCAAATAAACAGTGGTATGTTGAGTTGTTTAACACATCTAGATGTGAATACCAGGAAATGAGAGCTGAAATTCTGAACTCTTGTCTCATACTCATCTTTTAAACTTAAACCCAAATGTCTTCAGTGAACAACAGAAACAAAGGAATTTGCCTTCCCGTTCCAATACTTTTGGAGGGAACTGTATATAATAATAATATAATAATAATAATCCTTATTTGTAGAGCACTTTTCAAAAACAAGTTACAAAGTGCTTTAACAAGTGTAAAGAATAATACAAAAAAAAAGATAAGAGCATGAAAATTTAATATAAAATTAGTAAAAAACAATAAAATAAAAGGGATAAAATAAAGTCAAATAAGATCGGGAAAAGCTCTCCTATAAAAGTATGTTTTAAGAAGGGACATAAAAGAGTTCACTGACTCAGCCGACCTGATTATATCCCAATATCCCTGTATTCAGCTATGGTTTGTTGGTTTGTAACTTCAAACCATGTTGTTATTGCTTGCGCATGATGGAAAGCCACATTGTCCCAGGTAATTACAAAGGTCCTCATGTTTTCACCCTTCTGATCCTGCTCTGGAACCAGGCGCTGGTGGAGATCATTGAGAAAGGCAAGGATGCGCTCAGTATTATAGGGTCCAACCTGACATCTGTGAAGGAGTAATCCTGCATTTGCAATTGCTGCACACATGGTAATGTTTGCCCCTCTCTGTCCTGGCACATCAACTGTGGCCCTTTTTCCAATCACATTTCGTCCACGTTGACGCCTTTTGGCCAGATTGAATCCTGCTTCATCTATGTAAATGAATTCATGAGGGGCCTGGTTGGCCTCCAATTCCAAAACTCTCTGAAACAAAGTTTATGTAAATCATGTCATTACTGTAATCCATACTGTACTGTAACCTATTACTGTGTAGGTTACCTACTTGCAAAGTGCAAAGCTTATAGAACTGGACATTGAATTGAA
>NC_060169.1:2537914-2543993 GCF_021292245.1 Micropterus dolomieu | reverse complement strand
TGCTCTTACTCTTCCTCGTCCAGACATTACAGTGTTTGTCTTTTTCTGTTTCCAAACACATCACTCCTCAAAGTCCTCCTTTTATATATGTGTCAATGTAATAGAAGAAAAAAACCCTGCCACTAAGCCAGACTGGAATCAGCTGTGGTTGGCCCAATTTACCCAACATAAATCAGCTGTGTGTCAATTATTTAAACGTTTGTTTATCAGCCAAGATATATTGTTTTCGAACTGATATCATTGCAGAAACAGAGGTTTTTATACTGTATCTAAGGTTTGGAATATTGTTTTTGCTATTGTGGGATGGTGTGTGTTAACATTCGTAAATACTACAAAAATAATCCATAATTTTGTTGGGAGGTATAGCTTGTCTGTTAAGAAAATTTAAGCATTGTGGAAATGTGTTCACTGACTGCGTATTGTGTGAAAACGACATGAAATGTGTGAATGGTACGGCCACAAAAGACCGATGCTGTGCTAACTGTGTTTGGAGTTTTGAAAATGTGACAACTGATTGGACAAACGCTTGTTAGCGACTGAAAAAAACTGTAAGTAGCAAGTCACAATTATCATGTAGTCGTGTTGATTAAATTATCAAAACTTTCCCTCAGCTTTTCACTTTCCCCAGTACAGTCTGTTTTTTCTATTTAGAAGTTATGACTATTTGTGCCAAAGTAACACAGCTGGAAAGCAACCATGTTCTTCTTCAGGTATTAATAGGTATTAAACACCAGATCAGAGTAGTACTGTGCATGCTGGAATGTCTATTGTACATTATTATTGAAAATTAGGAGTAATTTGCATCAGTGTCATGTTGCATTGCACCATGGCCATTTCTATAAATACTACTGAAAGACATAATAAGAATAAGATGATGGATGGATGGATTGATTATCCTGAGAAATACTTGGCTCTTTAGCTGCCAAATGCTCCACTATGTCACCAGCGAGTCTCTAACTTTGTCCGTTGCTCTTTGGTGCTGAGCAGGTAGTGTACAGTGCTTTTATCAGACTTTTTATTATTTTTTTATTTTATATATACTTTTAGAAATTACCCATCAAAGAAATCACTGAATTAAACATTTCCCTGTTAGATTTTTCTTTTAGAGTCACTTTTTCTTTCAGTCACTAAACCATCTTCCTGCTTCTCCTTTTTATCTGTCCTCTTGTTGTTGTTTTTTTTTGATCGCTTTGGTACTATTATCGCAATTATGTGATAAAATTTTACAACTCTTTGTACAAAACTCACAGCAGATCATCAAACATGTAATCTCATATTCAATTGACTAAATACAGCATACAAAATTACACAGCAACCTTTTCACCACACATAATCAGTGTGACATCAAAGAAATACCTTTCAAATGAAGCAATTGTCTTTCACAATGCAATGCTCACAATACTTTTTATGTGCTTCTCTTCTGATTTGCATAAAGACATTTGACCAACACTTAATCCAACTCATCTTAATGGTTAATCACTGAAACATTTGGTAAACCTAAAGATTTTAAAATTGGTTTGTCGTGGTTGGTCGTCAGAGAGAGAGAGGCAGAACTGTTGTCTCTAATGAAGTCGTTGATCACGTGGTGAACCGAGGCCTTACTATGCCAGATTAGTTGAGCCAAATCTAAAAAGATCAACTGTCAATTGAATCATTCGCACTTTCTGGCAAGAAAACTGGGTCGTCTGGAGGATATATACTATGCTTCATCTTTAGATTTACAGTAGTGTAAATTGTAATGCGCAAACACTATCAAAACACAGCAAACCTGACTCAAAATTCTGTCAAAACACTAAACAGATCAATCAATCATAGCACGACAATCTACAGTAAATACAAAGAGTCGATGGTGAAACTGTAGTACTTTTCATATTTCAGCTCTACCTGCATACAGTGTGAAATCCATCCAACTCAGTTTCCTTTTACTGTAAACCACCCTACATTTTTGGCTTGAGGGTCAAATGTGTGCATTTTTGCCAACAAACTATGTAAAACTGAATGATCATCTTTACTTTAAAAAATGTAGATTAGGAAAAAATGTAAGTGACAGAATTACAGAAGTAAAACCTTTATTAGCAACATGAAATTGCAGCCAGTGATCAACAAATAATCCAACCTATGTGGCTTTTGTAAAAATGTAAAAAATATTGTTAAATACGTTAATGTTCCTTCTCGGCCGCTACGCTCCTCCAACGAACGCCGCCTGGCTCTGCCATCCCTTCACACGAAGCAATCCCAGTCCCAGCTGTTCTCACGATGGTGGAACAAACTACCACACGCCATCAGAGCAGGGGCGTCCCTCTCTAACTTCAAAAAGCTCTTGAAAACTCATCTCTTTCGAGAACGCTTCCTCTTATATCACCTCTAACCCCTAATCTCTGCACTTCCTGTGCTCTTCTTCTTCTTCTTCTATCTCCTTACAATTCTCTTGTATTGATTGCACTATTCGTTAACTCTTATTTCTTTCCCTTGGTATTTACGTTATTGATGCTGGGCGTGCTAATAGTTCTTACTAGTGTTTATTGTCACTTGTAGATCTCTTACTCAAATGTAAGTCGCTTTGGATAAAAGCATCTGAACATGACTAAATGTAAACACACAATTACAATGAAACAAAAAACAATTGCTCAGAAGGGATAGAAACAAAAATGCCTGTCCTGTTCTAATCCCTATTATTTTCAGCCTTTGACCACATGTTCTCATCCACATCACATCTAATGTCAGAAGAAAGTCCCCTTTTCAGTGCATTGTGTATGTAATTGAAATAACTTCAACACCTGCCTATGTCTCTGGTTGAGATTGGAATTAGCTGTGGTTGATCTATTTTAACCAAATTACAATAAATGAGCTATTTCTCAATGTATCAATGATAAGTTAATTCAGAAGTGCTTATCAGCTGTTTCCGTATAGATTTTGAGATGCTATTGCAGCAGTAGTAATGGCTGTATACATTATTTAAGGTCATTTCTGACATGTTGTGTGCAAGCATTTGTAAATAACACAAAAAACATCCATAGTTTTGGTATTGGATAAGCTTGTACTTAAAGAAAAGCTTAGCGTTTTAGAAATGGGTTAATTGACTGCATATTCTGTGTAAACAACATGAATTCTGTTAATGGTATGGAATGAACAAGCCGATGTGAGGCTAACTGTGTTTAGAGTTTTGAAAATGTGACTACAGATTGGACAAAAGGATGTAAGCGGGGGTAAAAAACGGTAAGAGTATTAGACTCAGTGGTATTTATGCTTTTACTTCATTGTATTTAGCTTTAAAAGCTTACGTAGTACAGTTGTGGCTCCCGAAACCTCCCATTTAAAATTTGAAGACTAACCATGTGATTGCTACGTGATCAACTGAAAAGACAAACAGAGAAGGTGGTTTACAAGTTCATGAAGTTCATTTTTAACATGACCCAGTTTGTTTTGTCTTCTTCTTTTGGTGGCTTTAGGTGTCACCCTGCAGTTAAAGACTGCAGTCATAAAAATGAATGCATGAATTTGAACCCCTGGAGTGTAATTAGGTGCTTCACCGTGCAGCAAAAGCAAAGAAAGATGAAAAAAGGATGAAAACAGAGCAAATGAAGCAACATCATTGATCAAAGTTACATTCTCGTATTCCTGAGCAATATATGGTTTATATATGAACACTTTAGCCTTTGATAATGGTCACACAGATGCTGCACAATGAGTTAAAAACTCTGCAGAGAGCACAATAAAGCCCTCACAAGATTACAGAAAACAAAACTGTGTTGATGAGAGCAAACTATTATCATAAGAAGACGAATGAGGACTGTTTAGGTAATGAGAAAGATCAACATGAGAGGTAGGAGGAAGCAGCGAAACCAGCTTCTGCAAGTAGTTGCTACAGCAAAACAGACCTGACCTTTTGAAGTTAAGTTTGAAATAAAGATGTACATCGTCTGTCATGCCTGCATTTAATTAAATTAAACTATTTATTCATATCCTGCACTGCAAGGAATGCCTAATGTGTCATTGCACTTTGAAGTGCCTTAAAGCCTTAACTGCCTGCAGAGCTGCAGATTCAAATACAAAACAACAGTGGACAAAGCAAAGCGAAATACAATACAAAAGTATGTCTCGATGCAAAATGTTTTCACTCCTTACTATTTGTTCAATGAAACCAGTTTTGCAGCTGGCCTATTGTTCTGAAACAAAGTGTGCATGCCAATAAAGTCACCAGGACTGTCACCAGCTTGTCGGGTCAGCCTCCAAGTGCATATAAAGATGCTGCAGGTGGATGTGAGTCGCAGAGAATCTTGAGAAACAGGTGAGTTTGGAGTATCATGGCTTCCACACTGGTGCTTCTGCTTCAGCTGCTCCTGGTCTCACTCTCATCCGCATCATCTTACTTCGGGGGAACCGTGACCTACACCTACAAAGGAAGAAACCCCGATGGAACATTTCGGGTAAGAAATATAACTTTACAGTTTCATTCAATTGCTAACCTGCATTGGTCAAAACTGAATTTGAAGTCATTGCTTTCACACGAAATGCATTCAATGACCACTTTCTCCAAAATCCATGAACTCTTTTCTCATTACTACTTCACCACCTGCATAACACTGGATATTTGCAGCATTATATTCAAATACTAACACACTGAGAGCCCGGGGTGTCAGCTAGGTTGTGTTTTATGGGCTCATTCATACCTCAGCCACCCTGTCTCTTTGTGCTTTTATTTATTTATATGAAAAAATCAGTCACATTTCAAAGATAAAAGTTCATCAAATCTAAGTAATGCTCCCTGTTGTTAGTGTTTTGTAGGTCAGTGTGTTATGAGTGACAATATTTGCTTTCTGAGTGAGAACTGTTGCCAGTGTTTTGGTTGAACGAGTTTATTTTGAAGCTTGTATGAAGTGTTTTGGTGGTTTCAGTGACTTTTAGAGGTGAGATTAACTGTTTGGCTAGGATGCATGTTGGTAATGCAGACTGTGTGAAGAGTTTTGAAAAAAGTGGCTTCAATTTTGAGCATTGCATCTTAGTAATTGAAAAAAACTTTAAATGATTTGCAACATGCATTACAGAAAATGTGTGAATACATTTTCATGGTGTCATATTGTGGGAATGGCTTAACTTATCAAGTTATCATTAATATTGTTGTTCATTTATTTTGGTTTGAAAATTTTGATAAAACACAGCATTTATATTTAAATTAGTTTCAGTTTTTACTATGTTAAAATCTGTTACCATGATTTTTTAAAATCATTTTTTTAATAAAATGTAAAATTGTTATTTTTAATTTGTCATAGTTTTATTGATAAATATCTCTCTTTCTGAACTAGTAAAACTTCCTCTGATACTGATGATGCTGGCGTGCTGCTTAGGAACCTAAAAATACATCATGTTATTTTATTTTTTATTTTGCTTGGGGGTTTTTTGTACAGAAACTGTTCATCCAAATTTCTTTACTTCTGAGAGTAAGAATTGATTTTGGGATGGATATAAAATTATATGGATTGCTTTCACGGGTGCTCCTGATTCTCTCAGCAGCGTCCGGGGTGTTCACTAAAAGTTTAAATTATTATTTTTATTACAAATTATTCTCAATTTTGCTTTTTAACTCCAGGAAGCTTAATAGTTTCTCAGAATCAAGACTCAATAGTTACATTAAGTAAACTTGAGGACACCCTAAATGATATTAGATTGTAAAAACTTGTAACTTTCTTTGATCAGTACATGGTTGCAAGACAACATATAGTCTGGTCACAGAAAAAAGAAATTTACCTTTTACATTGTAGAAGGAACTGGATGACATCTTGATAATGCTTTATGAAATTGGACTTTTGACTGTATTTTAGACAGCCCCCCCTGCATAATATTACTATGGATTTTATTCTGTTCTTTTCTTAGTCATCTCAAGATCCAATGAGTGACTTCATTGATATATTATAACATTATAGAAAGAATTATAGATCGATATCAACTTGTGTGATTACAAAATATACTAACAAAAATGTCCTATAGCTTCAGAAGAACCATCTCTAGCTGTACAGTTACTTAATCTGATCTTTTTCCACAGGTTGACCTTCGCAACAGGGCAACCTTTGATGACTGTCAG
>NC_060169.1:2528823-2537226 GCF_021292245.1 Micropterus dolomieu | reverse complement strand
CTAATGATGAGTGTGTACAGGTGTGCTTTATACTCCTCCGGTTATTCCGTCACACCTTACCGTTCTAGCAACAGGCCAATAGGATTGGAGTGATTTCATTCACGTTCAGACCTGCTTCGCCTAGAGGCGTTCCCATAGTGTCGTAACCGACGCAGTTCGAGTTCCCTCGAAGGGGAACCTAAAAATACATCATGTTATTTTTATTTTTTATTTTGCTTGGGGGTTATTTGTACAGAAACTGTTCATCCAAATTTCTTTACTTCTGAGAGTAAGAATTGATTTTGGGATGGATGTAAAATTATATGGATTGCTTTCACGGGTGCTCCTGATTCTCTCAGCAGCGTCCGGGGTGTTCACTAAAAGTTTAAATTATTCTCAATTTTGCATTTTAACTCCAGAAAGCTTAATAGTTTCTCAGAATCAAGACTCAGTAGTTAACTTTAGTAACTTGAGGACACCCTAAATTATATTAGATTGTAAAAACTTGTAACTTTCTTTGATCAGTACATGGTTGCAAGACAACATATAGTCTGGTCACAGAAAAAAGAAATTTACCTTTTACATTGTAGAAGGAACTGGATGACATCTTGCTAATGCTTTATGAAATTGGACTTTTGAATGTATTTTAGACAGCCCCCCCTGCATTATATTACTATGGATTTTATTCTGTTGTTCTTTTCTTAGTCATCTCAAGATCCAATGAGTGACTTCATTGATATATTATAACATTATAGAAAGAATTATAGATCGATATCAACTTGTGTGATTACAAAATATACTAACAAAAATGTCCAATAGCTTCAGAAGAACCATCTCTAGCTGTACAGTTACTTAATCTGATCTTTTTCCACAGGTTGACCTTCGCAACAGGGCAACCTTTGATGACTGTCAGAACTCTCTCAACTGGTTATGTTACACCGGCAACTGTGGCTATAATACCAAAAGTGAGAGAGGCGTAGTTGACTGGAGCAACAATGCACCACAATATAACAACCAATGGTGTGAAACTGAAACAGTCAGTACAAGAAGTATCCCAAGTGACAACCCTTTTCAAATGAAGTAAGATTTTTGCATTACTTAAGGTGAGACACCACAGTCCAAAATTATGATTTTGCTTTCACTGAATTACACACATATATATATATATATATATACACACACACATATATATATATACACACACACATATATATATATATATATATATATATACATATATACACATATACATATATATATATACATATATACATATATATACATACATATATACATATATATACATACATATATACATATATATACATTCATATATACATATATATACATACATATATATACATACATATATACATATATACACATACATATATACATATATACATACATATATACATACATATATATATACATATATATACATATATATATATATATATATTATGGCATGCCGTTTAGGAAATAATATATATATATGAAATTTGTCAGTCTATATGGAATGAAAGTCTGATTATATGGAATGAAAGTCTGAATATATTGAGTGAAAGTCTGAATATATGGAATGAAATCATCATCTGACATCATTAAGGCACTGGCGCCATCTTGTGTTGATGTGATTAATCCGTATGGATGTAATTGTGACACTATGAGCGAATAAGTAAGAAATCTAGTGTCAGCTATTTGGAGCATTGAAGAGATTACAAACACACTAGCAAATGCATGTACACGCCATAATACTGGGAACCATATCCAGCTCTTTAATCGTGGAAGACCGAATGCAGAAAACCTCCCAGGCCAGGCAGTTCCCGTTTATCAGGAAAACAAGCCTTCAACCTCACACGTGCCCCCACAACAGCTTAAGTTTGTTCGCATCCGAACTAATCTTTTAAACACCGAAGTCCTGGCAGCGGTAATATTTTTTGTCAATGGAGTTTGATATAACAGCTATTTCTGGTTAAACACAGGATCTTACCCTTTAAAAAGTTACTGCCTGAGCCCTTTTGGGTGGACATACGAAGATTGTATCTAGGGGTTGTTGTGGGGGGCACCTGTGAGGTTAAAGGCGTATTTCAGTTTGCCTGATAAACGGCAACTGCCTGGCCTGGGAGGGTTCCTGCATTTGGTCTTCCACGATAATAGAGAATACATTTCTAGATCATGAGAACGATACTGGATGTGGTTTCCAATATTTTGCCAGTGTTTTTATAATCTCTTCATTGCTCAAAATTGCGGACGTTGGACACTTTCATGCTGATTCACTAACAGTGTCACACTTCACATCAATGACGTCAGACTTTCATTCACTATATTCAGACTTTCATTCAATATATTCAGACTTTCATTCAATATATTCAGACTTTCATTCAATATATTCAGACTTTCATTCAATATATTCAGACTTCATTCAATATATTCAGACTTTCATTCAATATATTCAGACTTTCATTCAATATATTCAGACTTTCATTCAATATATTCAAGGTTCATTCCATATATTCAGATGGACAAACTTCATATATATATATTATTTCCTAAACGGCATGCCATAATATTATATACATATATATATACACACACACACACACACACACACACACCAAGTTCATCAACTTCAGATCCTGCAAACTCTCCATGTTGAATCATATATCATTTGAAAGCTTGTTTTCTAGAGCACAATGTTAGCTAGTTTTTATATCTGTAAGAGATGTGTTTATATGACAAAAAGTAATTTTTATGCTAAGTATGTTTCTGTTTCTGAAAATGACATGTTTCCTGTACGCCAATTCATATTCCTGGCCCTTCAAAGCAGTTGGAGCATCAAATGTTCACACACCGTTTCTTAGGCCTTATAGCACAGAGGTTTTTTTTTAAATATCTTTGATCGTTCTCATTTTATGAGGCATTTTATCTGTAAAATTGTGGGAAAAAAGGGTCCAACATGAGTGACATCTTTTCAATAAATCCATGAAAACACAATATTTTGATAAACTGTTCTGTAAATGTCTGGCCTTTCGGTATATTATCACAATAAAACCAGAAAATTTAATCTGAGTCTTTGCAATGTGCTGGAATATGGATTTGTGTGATATGCAACTCAGCGCATATTTAATGAGAAAATACCTCATGTGCATATAAAAACTGAACACATAAAAAATCTTCAATTTATGTTTACTTGTAAAGTAAGTATTACAAGTATCAGCTTGTAAAGTATTATTGTGATATAACAAAATTTTGTGTGTGTGTGGGGGGGGGGGGACTTGACTGTGATGTCTCACCTGATGTGAATATTTTTGCTATATTGCTGTAATATTTATATAATATTTATCCTGCTAAAACTTCAGTTGCACACAGTTGTATTTGCTGTGGTTCTGCTTATTAGATATTGTATTTCAAGAGTGTTGTTTCCATCACACCAGCGCTGCAAGCTGTTGTTGGATCCCAACGCGAAACTGGGTTCATAATTTGAGACTTATGACTTATGTGGATTTGGGAACAAGATCTGACACTGGAAAACCAAACCAATCACCAGAAGTTGCCATTCTCCCTTTTCTACGGTGAGTCCCCTGCTGTTATCATTAAACAAGATAACTTCTAATGACTTTGTTAAAGAACCTGTGGGAAATGTCCTACTTTGCCCATCAGCAGTAGAGAAATACCTCCACAGTGGCAGCCAGATAGCTGTGCCTGTCCAAAAATACTGGAATTAGGCTGAAAGCAACATTTTTTATCAACAGAATAAATCAGCAACATTTTACAATAAATAAGACAGTGCTCTATTTTCATTTTAAGAAATAACTCACATAAAAGAAATAAATGGATATGTAGAAGAAAAAGACAAAGAAATAACACATTTTTACTTGATTGTATTCCACACTATGTTTACAAACAAAAACATGTCATCATTCATACCAAGCCATAATCTGGAATATGCTATAATCATGTCACTAATCAAAAATTAGTGGATTTAAACTCATCATTTTCATTGAGCATTAAGGCTGGAGCTCTGAAAAAGCAGAAAAAAGTAAATACATTTGCACTATTTCTCTGTTAGGTAGAGCCACATTGTAGTGAATCTACACTTTGTTAATAAAATTTTGAATATTCATACTTGGGAATATTAATATCTTTGGAACTTGTTTGATATTGGGTCACCACCTGGCATAATCCTTTTCCCAAGGGGCTATGAACCATGGGTATAGTTTTATAATGAACACAATTAGCTATTAACCATTAATCAGTCTTATAATCTGGAGATGAATTCTCTGTGCAGAGACCTGGGTTATCAATCAGTGCACACATCGTACCTGTGTTTAGATTGAAATATTTAGTTACTAACTAAGGTGAAGACAAGTGAAGTGTAAATAAGGATATAAATAAGACAAAACAACAATGATTATATGGCAACAACAAAATGCAAGAAACGGAAGTTGGAACAAGATTAAAACAGGTTCCATTAAAAGTCTTTTTTGGCTTTTGTGAATATGAATATGATTATGGTTCTCAAATGATAAGAGAACGGATTAATGTTATAAATTTTAATGAGTCAAAAATGTAACATCAGATGGTGTATTTTATATTTAGTTAGGCTGCTTATTCATCTGTTAGTATTATTAGAAATTGTGTTTAAACAATTCAGGCTGTGTAGTGTGTTCAGGCAAAAACTGCTTGCGGGCCAAGAAGCAGACTCAGAAGGTCCAGTCTTTTATGATTCATTTGAGACACAAACATAAAGCACACAGCTGACTGTGGAAATGCTGATCCAAGAAAACCCAAACTAACAGTCCAACTAACAGAAATCCAAAAGCAAACCAAGAGCAAACAATAAACCAGGCAGGGATGGCTCTAACTCCACAAAAACCCTGACCCTGAGCCAAAAACTAGTAGCTGTACAGGCAGAGATTAGGCAGACGCAGGCATGACACCACAATGGTCCAGCACAGACTGAACAGAACACAGGAATTAAATCCTATACATAAAACAGGTTGATCACATCCAGGAAGAAACAGAATAGGAAGCAAAACTAGACACAGACAGCAAACGTGGACAACTTCAGATTAAAACAGGAAACAAGGCAAGACACTGACAACTGATGGATAACTTTTCACATTTGCAGGTTGATTTTTAAAACTGTGGAAGGATAGAACCAAAATGCCTGCAGAGTTTTATAGTCACGTATGCTGATTTTATCAGCTATCAATTTCATGTGAACTGAGAAGGGAGGACAGCATTTTGCATGTGTGTGTTTGGAAGACCCATCTTGGAGACAGTTTATGCTTCCAACCCCTCCCAAAGTGGTTCTGTCAATCCAAAGGTTCTGTCAAATCTTCAGTTCATGTGAGGGTTACATTCAGGTTTTGCTTGGAAATTGTTAAAGCTGGCACTTTTATAGTCTTAATGGTAAAGCAAGTCACTCTAAATTCACTGGAGGTTCGGTTGGTCTGTGTGTGCTTCTTTCACAACAGCACTCAGGTAAAGAGTCTTTGATGTAGCAGAACGTGTTCAACCCCCACCTACTTTGGGTTTGGGGTTGGAGGTCTCTTTAGTCAGCGTCTGCTTTTAGGTTGAGAAACTCAAACCCTCTTGCTATGAATGAAAACAAAGAGAATCTGGCAATACAACATGCTTCACAATGTGTTTATTTTTTTACCTGTAAGATTTTTTCGACCAAACTAAAAAAAATTTTTTTTGTCTTTCCTTATGAATAACAGAAGAAATCTTTGTGATTCTGCATATTCCATGTTTTAAAACTTTACCACCATGTAACTGACTTTGTGTTACAGTTTGCATTGCTTTTTTATATTTCCCTATGCAAGCGTGCTGTTTATAATTCTGCTAATTTGATCCTTTTCCGTAGACTGTTACTAACTTGTGTTAATGTGTCTGTTCAAGAGTTCCTCAGAACTGCCCACGGACATACAAGCTGATGTCCTTTGATCCTGATGGTGACAAAGTTCGATGCAGATATGGAAATATCATAGGTACTGAGTGCAGCTCATGCAACCAACCTTCAGGCTTCGACTTGGATCAGGTTAGTTGAAAAATCAATTTCCCAATACCTTGTACAACACTGGCTTGATGCTTTGCCTCCCTTAACTACTAAATGTTCACATTGTCAGGGCTCTTGCACATTACACTACCGATACTCTTATGCCGACGCCAGAGCGTATGGATTTGAGTTGGTGGTGGAGGACTTCCCACAAGGGCGCATCTCTCTGGCCTACACTGATGGATCCAGGTCCTCCAGGGATCCACTGAGAAAGAGACAAGCTACAACCGCAGCACCAACCACAATCCCTACAACAGCAGAACTGACCTATGACCCATGGTGGTGGTTTTTTTCCACAACAACCCCAACCACAACCACTGAAGCAACCACAGGACAAATTACAACAGCAGAACCGACCTATGACCCATGGTGGTGGTTTTTTTCCACAACAACCCCAACCACAACCCCAACCACTGAAGTAACCACAGGACAAATTACAACGGCAGAACCGACCTATGACCCATGGTGGTGGTTTTTTTCCACAACAACCCCAACCACAACCCCAACCACTGAAGTAACCACAGGACAAATTACAACGGCAGAACCGACCGATGACCCATGGTGGTGGTTTTTTTCCACAACAACCCCGACCACAACCCCAACCACTGAAGTAACCACAGGACAAATTACAACGGCAGAACCGACCTATGACCCATGGTGGTGGTTTTTTCCCACAACAACCCCAACCCCAACCACTGAAGCAACCACAGGACAAATTACAACGGCAGAACCGACCTATGACCCATGGTGGTGGTTTTTTCCCACAACAACCCCGACCACAACCCCAACCACTACAACCACAGGACAAATTACAACGGCAGAACCGACCTATGACCCATGGTGGTGGTTTTTTCCCACAACAACCCCGACCACAACCCCAACCACTGAAGCAACCACAGGACAAATTACAACGGCAGAACCGACCTATGACCCATGGTGGTGGTTTTTTCCCACAACAACCCCAACCACAACCCCAACCACTGAAGTAACCACAGGACAAATTACAACGGCAGAACCGACCTATGACCCATGGTGGTGGTTTTTTTCCACAACAACCCCAACCCCAACCCCAACCACTGAAGTAACCACAGGACAAATTACAACAACAGAACCGACCTATGACCCATGGTGGTGGTTTTTTTCCACAACAACCCCAACCCCAACCACTGAAGTAACCACAGGACAAATTACAACAGCAGAACCGACCTATGACCCATGGTGGTGGTTTTTTTCCACAACAACCACAACCCCAACCACTGAAGTAACCACAGGACAAATTACAACGGCAGAACCGACCGATGACCCATGGTGGTGGTTTTTTTCCACAACAACCCCAACCCCAACCACTGAAGCAACCACAGGACAAATTACAACGGCAGAACCGACCGATGACCCATGGTGGTGGTTTTTTCCCACAACAACCCCGACCACAACCCCAACCACTACAACCACAGGACAAATTACAACGGCAGAACCGACCTATGACCCATGGTGGTGGTTTTTTCCCACAACAACCCCAACCCCAACCACTGAAGCAACCACAGGACAAATTACAACGGCAGAACCGACCTATGACCCATGGTGGTGGTTTTTTCCCACAACAACCCCAACCACAACCCCAACCACTACAACCACAGGACAAATTACAACAGCAGAACCGACCTATGACCCATGGTGGTGGTTTTTTTCCACAACAACCCCAACCACTGAAGCAACTACCACTCCGCGACACACTAGCAGCAGGACACACCTGCACTCCACCACTCCTCCTCTCAGTAAACTACCATTGCAATTCTCTGTACTTGGTAAGTTGGGTTTTTCTACACATTTTAGTGAGCCTCAATCACATTGAGCAAGAACGTGCAGCTTCACAGTCCTCACTAGATTGAAACCTTCATGCTGGACCTCTAGCTTCACCTGCATTTGTGACATTACACATGGCCGGATTGAAATACAGGCATCCAGGCTCCCCCAAAAAGTTTGACCAGAACCCACCATGAAGATCTCTGTCCTGTGAAAATCAAGTTTTTCCAAAAAATCAGCTCTTCATGAGTGAATAAAACCTCTCCTATTTATTCCACATATGATCCAATGGGGTTTCAAAAGCTTTATTTAGCCTGTAAACAATTCATCAACTTCTGACAATGTTTTGATCATTACATGTGGTTTTCCTTTGTTTTCACCACACAGTGACACAAATAAAACTGAGGTTAGGAATGAACATACTTGACATAGTTTAGTCAACACTTGGTGTAACAGCGCTGGATGCATAGGTGTGGCCAGAGTGCAAAAGGTTAAAAGTTCTGATCCAGTGGCAGGTATTGATAGTTTATTTATCTTTTTTATACTCCAGTGGA